>NW_027064071.1:0-28361 GCF_032884065.1 Artemia franciscana
TTAGTTTTCGAGGGTAATAGCTAAGTATGTTGAAAAAATGAAGATATTAGACTATTTTATAATTGCAAATGGTAACGAATGTGATTAAAGGCTCTTTTCCTATGTCAAAAGTTTTAGTTTTCGAGGGTAATAGCTACGTATGTTGGAAAAATGAAGATATTAGACTATTTTAAGATTGCACATGGTAAAGAAAGTGCTTAAAGGCTCTTTTCCTATTTCAAAAGTTTTAGTTTTCGAGGGTAATAGCTACGTATGTTGAAAAAATGAAGATATTAGACTATTTTATGATTGCAAATTTTAACGAATGTGATTAAAGGCTCTTTTCCTATGTCAAAAGTTTTAGTTTTCGAGGGTAATAGCTACGTATGTTGAAAAAATGAAGATATTAGACTATCTTATGATTGCAAATGGTAAAGAATGTGATTAAAGGCTCTTTTCCTATGTCAAAAGTTTTAGTTTTCGAGGGTAATAGCTACGTATGTTGAAAAAATGAAGATATTAGACTATTTTATAATTGCAAATGGTAACGAATGTGATTAAAGGCTCTTTTCCTATGTCAAAAGTTTTAGTTTTCGAGGTTAATAGCTACGTATGTTGAAAAAATGAAGATATTAGACTATTTTATAATTGCAAATGGTAACGAATGTGATTAAAGGCTCTTTTCCTGTGTCAAAAGTTTTAGTTTTCGAGGGTAATAGCTACATATGTTGAAAAAATGAAGATATTAGACTATTTTATGATTTCAAATGGCAAAGAATGTGATTAAAGGCTCTTTTCCTATTTCAAAAGTTTTCGTTTTCGAGGGTAATAGCTACGTATGCTGGAAAAATGAAGATATTAGACTATTTCATGATTGCACATGGTAAAGAATGTGATTAAAGGCTCTTTTTCTATGGCAAAAGTTTTAGTTTTCGAGGGTAATAGCTACGTATGTTGAAAAAATGAAGATATTAGACTATTTTATGATTGCAAATGGTGAAGAATGTGATTAAAGGCTCTTTTCCTATGTCAAAAGTTTTAGTTTTCGAGGGTAATAGCTACGTATGTTGAAAAAATGAAGATATTAGACTATTTCATGATTGCACATGGTAAAGAATGTGATTAAAGGCTCTTTTTCTATGGCAAAAGTTTTAGTTTTCGAGGATAATAGCTAAGTATGTTGAAAAAATGAAGATATTAGACTATTTTATAATTGCAAATGGTAACGAATGTGATTAAAGGCTCTTTTCCTATGTCAAAAGTTTTAGTTTTCGAGGGTAATAGCTACGTATGTTGAAAAAATGAAGATATTAGACTATTTTATGATTGCAAATGGTAAAGAGGGTGATTAAAGGCTCTTTTCCTATGTCAAAAGTTTTAGTTTTCAAGGGTAATAGCTACGTATGTTGGAAAAATGAAGATATTAGACTATTTTATGATTGCACATGGTAAAGAATGTGATTAAAGGCTCTTTTTCTATAGCAAAAGTTTTAGTTTTCGAGGGTAATAGCTACGTATGTTGAAAAAATGAAGATATTAGACTATTTTATAATAGCAAATGGTAACGAATGTGATTAAAGGCTCTTTTCCTATGTCAAAAGTTTTAGTTTTCGAGGGTAATAGCTACGTATGTTGGAAAAACGAAGATATTAGACTATTTTATAATTGCAAATGGTAACGAATGTGATTAAAGGCTCTTTTCCTATGTCAAAAGTTTTAGTTTTCGAGGGTAATAGCTACGTATGTTGGAAAAATGAAGATGTTAGACTATTTTATGATTGCACATGGTAAAGAAAGTGCTTAAAGGCTCTTTTCCTATTTCAAAAGTTTTAGTTTTCGAGGGTAATAGCTACGTATGTTGAAAAAATGAAGATATTAGACTATTTTATAATTGCAAATGGTAACGAATGTGATTAAAGGCTCTTTTCCTATGTCAAAAGTTTTAGTTTTCGAGGGTAATAGCTACGTATGTTGGAAAAATGAAGATATTAGACTATTTTATGATTGCACATGGTAAAGAATGTGATTAAAGGCTCTTTTTCTATGTCAAAAGTTTTAGTTTTCGAGGGTAATAGCTAAGTATGTTGGAAAAATGAAGATATTAGACTATTTTATGATTGCACATGGTAAAGAATGTGATTAAAGGCTCTGTTCCTATGTCAAAAGTTTTAGTTTTCGAGGGTAATAGCTACGTATGTTGAAAAAATGAAGATATTAGACTATTTTATGATTGCAAATGGCAAAGAATGTGATTAAAGGCTCTTTTCCTATTTCAAAAGTTTTCGTTTTCGAGGGTAATAGCTACGTATGTTGGAAAAATGAAGATATTAGACTATTTTATGATTGCACATGGTAAAGAATGTGATCAAAGGCTCTTTTCCTATGTCAAAAGTTTTAGTTTTCGAGGGTTATAGCTACGTATGTTGAAAAAATGAAGATATTAGACTATTTTATGATTGCAAATGGTAAAGAGTGTGATTAAAGGCTCTTTTCCTATGTCAAAAGTTTTAGTTTTCGAGGGTAATAGCTACGTATGTTGAAAAAATGAAGATATTAGACTATTTTATGATTGCACATGGTAAAGAATGTGATTAAAGGCTCTTTTCCTATGTCAAATGTTTTAGTTTTCGAGGGTAATAGCTACGTATGTTGAAAAAATGAAGATATTAGACTATTTTATGATTGCAAATGGTAAAGAAGGTGATTAAAGGCTCTTTTCCTATGTCAAAAGTTTTAGTTTTCGAGGGTAATAGCTACGTATGTTGGAAAAATGAAGATATTAGACTATTTTATGATTGCACATGGTAAAGAATGTGATTAAAGGCTCTTTTTCTATGGCAAAAGTTTTAGTTTTCGAGGGTAATAGCTACGTATGTTGAAAAAATGAAGATATTAGACTATTTTATGATTGCAAATGGTAAAGAATGTGATTAAAGGCTCTTTTCCTATGTCAAAAGTTTTAGTTTTCGAGGGTAATAGCTACGTATGTTGAAAAAATGAAGATATTAGACTATTTTATAATTGCAAATGGTAACGAATGTGATTAAAGGCTCTTTTCCTATGTCAAAAGTTTTAGTTTTCGAGGGTAATAGCTACGTATGTTGAAAAAATGAAGATATTAGACTATTTTATGATTGCAAATGGTAAAGAATGTGATTAATGGCTCTTTTCCTATGTCAAAAGTTTTAGTTTTCGAGGGTAATAGCTACGTATGTTGAAAAAATGAAGATATTAGACTATTTTATAATTGCAAATGGTAACGAATGTGATTAAAGGCTCTTTTCCTATGTCAAAAAATTTAGTTTTCGAGGGTAATAGCTACGTACGTTGAAAAAATGAAGATATTAGACTATTTTATGATTGCAAATGGCAAAGAATGTGATTAAAGGCTCTTTTCCTATTTCAAAAGTTTTCGTTTTCGAGGGTAATAGCTACGTATGTTGGAAAAATGAAGATATTAGACTATTTCATGATTGCACATGGTAAAGAATGTGATTAAAGGCTCTTTTTCTATGGCAAAAGTTTTAGTTTTCGAGGGCAATATCTACGTATGTTGAAAAAATGAAGATATTAGACTATTTTATGATTGCAAATGGTGAAGAATGTGATTAAAGGCTCTTTTCCTATGTCAAAAGTTTTAGTTTTCGAGGGTAATAGCTACGTATGTTGAAAAAATGAAGATATTAGACTATTTCATGATTGCACATGGTAAAGAATGTGATTAAAGGCTCTTTTTCTATGGCAAAAGTTTTAGTTTTCGAGGGTAATAGCTAAGTATGTTGAAAAAATGAAGATATTAGACTATTTTATAATTGCAAATGGTAACGAATGTGATTAAAGGCTCTTTTCCTATGTCAAAAGTTTTAGTTTTCGAGGGTAATAGCTACGTATGTTGGAAAAATGAAGATATTAGACTATTTTAAGATTGCACATGGTAAAGAAAGTGCTTAAAGGCTCTTTTCCTATTTCAAAAGTTTTAGTTTTCGAGGGTAATAGCTACGTATGTTGAAAAAATGAAGATATTAGACTATTTTATGATTGCAAATGGTAACGAATGTGATTAAAGGCTCTTTTCCTATGTCAAAAGTTTTAGTTTTCGAGGGTAATAGCTACGTATGTTGAAAAAATGAAGATATTAGACTATCTTATGATTGCAAATGGTAAAGAATGTGATTAAAGGCTCTTTTCCTATGTCAAAAGTTTTAGTTTTCGAGGGTAATAGCTACGTATGTTGAAAAAATGAAGATATTAGACTATTTTATAATTGCAAATGGTAACGAATGTGATTAAAGGCTCTTTTCCTATGTCAAAAGTTTTAGTTTTCGAGGTTAATAGCTACGTATGTTGAAAAAATGAAGATATTAGACTATTTTATAATTGCAAATGGTAACGAATGTGATTAAAGGCTCTTTTCCTGTGTCAAAAGTTTTAGTTTTCGAGGGTAATAGCTACGTATGTTGAAAAAATGAAGATATTAGACTATTTTATGATTTCAAATGGCAAAGAATGTGATTAAAGGCTCTTTTCCTATTTCAAAAGTTTTCGTTTTCGAGGGTAATAGCTACGTATGCTGGAAAAATGAAGATATTAGACTATTTCATGATTGCACATGGTAAAGAATGTGATTAAAGGCTCTTTTTCTATGGCAAAAGTTTTAGTTTTCGAGGGTAATAGCTACGTATGTTGAAAAAATGAAGATATTAGACTATTTTATGATTGCAAATGGTGAAGAATGTGATTAAAGGCTCTTTTCCTATGTCAAAAGTTTTAGTTTTCGAGGGTAATAGCTACGTATGTTGAAAAAATGAAGATATTAGACTATTTCATGATTGCACATGGTAAAGAATGTGATTAAAGGCTCTTTTTCTATGGCAAAAGTTTTAGTTTTCGAGGATAATAGCTAAGTATGTTGAAAAAATGAAGATATTAGACTATTTTATAATTGCAAATGGTAACGAATGTGATTAAAGGCTCTTTTCCTATGTCAAAAGTTTTAGTTTTCGAGGGTAATAGCTACGTATGTTGAAAAAATGAAGATATTAGACTATTTTATGATTGCAAATGGTAAAGAGGGTGATTAAAGGCTTTTTTCCTATGTCAAAAGTTTTAGTTTTCAAGGGTAATAGCTACGTATGTTGGAAAAATGAAGATATTAGACTATTTTATGATTGCACATGGTAAAGAATGTGATTAAAGGCTCTTTTTCTATAGCAAAAGTTTTAGTTTTCGAGGGTAATAGCTACGTATGTTGAAAAAATGAAGATATTAGACTATTTTATAATAGCAAATGGTAACGAATGTGATTAAAGGCTCTTTTCCTATGTCAAAAGTTTTAGTTTTCGAGGGTAATAGCTACGTATGTTGGAAAAACGAAGATATTAGACTATTTTATAATTGCAAATGGTAACGAATGTGATTAAAGGCTCTTTTCCTATGTCAAAAGTTTTAGTTTTCGAGGGTAATAGCTACGTATGTTGGAAAAATGAAGATGTTAGACTATTTTATGATTGCACATGGTAAAGAAAGTGCTTAAAGGCTCTTTTCCTATTTCAAAAGTTTTAGTTTTCGAGGGTAATAGCTACGTATGTTGAAAAAATGAAGATATTAGACTATTTTATAATTGCAAATGGTAACGAATGTGATTAAAGGCTCTTTTCCTATGTCAAAAGTTTTAGTTTTCGAGGGTAATAGCTACGTATGTTGGAAAAATGAAGATATTAGACTATTTTATGATTGCACATGGTAAAGAATGTGATTAAAGGCTCTTTTTCTATGTCAAAAGTTTTAGTTTTCGAGGGTAATAGCTAAGTATGTTGGAAAAATGAAGATATTAGACTATTTTATGATTGCACATGGTAAAGAATGTGATTAAAGGCTCTGTTCCTATGTCAAAAGTTTTAGTTTTCGAGGGTAATAGCTACGTATGTTGAAAAAATGAAGATATTAGACTATTTTATGATTGCAAATGGCAAAGAATGTGATTAAAGGCTCTTTTCCTATGTCAAAAGTTTTAGTTTTCGAGGGTAATAGCTAAGTATGTTGGAAAAATGAAGATATTAGACTATTTCATGATTGCACATGGTAAAGAATCTGATTAAAGGCTCTTTTTCTATGGCAAAAGTTTTAGTTTTCGAGGGTAATAGCTAAGTATGTTGAAAAAATGAAGATATTAGACTATTTTATAATTGCAAATGGTAACGAATGTGATTAAAGGCTCTTTTCCTATGTCAAAAGTTTTAGTTTTCGAGGGTAATAGCTACGTATGTTGGAAAAATGAAGATATTAGACTATTTTAAGATTGCACATGGTAAAGAAAGTGCTTAAAGGCTCTTTTCCTATTTCAAAAGTTTTAGTTTTCGAGGGTAATAGCTACGTATGTTGAAAAAATGAAGATATTAGACTATTTTATGATTGCAAATGGTAACGAATGTGATTAAAGTCTCTTTTCCTATGTCAAAAGTTTTAGTTTTCGAGGGTAATAGCTACGTATGTTGAAAAAATGAAGATATTAGACTATCTTATGATTGCAAATGGTAAAGAATGTGATTAAAGGCTCTTTTCCTATGTCAAAAGTTTTAGTTTTCGAGGGTAATAGCTACGTATGTTGAAAAAATGAAGATATTAGACTATTTTATAATTGCAAATGGTAACGAATGTGATTAAAGGCTCTTTTCCTATGTCAAAAGTTTTAGTTTTCGAGGTTAATAGCTACGTATGTTGAAAAAATGAAGATATTAGACTATTTTATAATTGCAAATGGTAACGAATGTGATTAAAGGCTCTTTTCCTGTGTCAAAAGTTTTAGTTTTCGAGGGTAATAGCTACGTATGTTGAAAAAATGAAGATATTAGACTATTTTATGATTTCAAATGGCAAAGAATGTGATTAAAGGCTCTTTTCCTATTTCAAAAGTTTTCGTTTTCGAGGGTAATAGCTACGTATGCTGGAAAAATGAAGATATTAGACTATTTCATGATTGCACATGGTAAAGAATGTGATTAAAGGCTCTTTTTCTATGGCAAAAGTTTTAGTTTTCGAGGGTAATAGCTACGTATGTTGAAAAAATGAAGATATTAGACTATTTTATGATTGCAAATGGTGAAGAATGTGATTAAAGGCTCTTTTCCTATGTCAAAAGTTTTAGTTTTCGAGGGTAATAGCTACGTATGTTGAAAAAATGAAGATATTAGACTATTTCATGATTGCACATGGTAAAGAATGTGATTAAAGGCTCTTTTTCTATGGCAAAAGTTTTAGTTTTCGAGGATAATAGCTAATATGTTGAAAAAATGAAGATATTAGACTATTTTATAATTGCAAATGGTAACGAATGTGATTAAAGGCTCTTTTCCTATGTCAAAAGTTTTAGTTTTCGAGGGTAATAGCTACGTATGTTGAAAAAATGAAGATATTAGACTATTTTATGATTGCAAATGGTAAAGAAGGTGATTAAAGGCTCTTTTCCTATGTCAAAAGTTTTAGTTTTCAAGGGTAATAGCTACGTATGTTGGAAAAATGAAGATATTAGACTATTTTATGATTGCACATGGTAAAGAATGTGATTAAAGGCTCTTTTTCTATAGCAAAAGTTTTAGTTTTCGAGGGTAATAGCTACGTATGTTGAAAAAATGAAGATATTAGACTATTTTATAATAGCAAATGGTAACGAATGTGATTAAAGGCTCTTTTCCTTTGTCAAAAGTTTTAGTTTTCGAGGGTAATAGCTACGTATGTTGGAAAAATGAAGATATTAGACTATTTTATAATTGCAAATGGTAACGAATGTGATTAAAGGCTCTTTTCCTATGTCAAAAGTTTTAGTTTTCGAGGGTAATAGCTACGTATGTTGGAAAAATGAAGATGTTAGACTATTTTATGATTGCACATGGTAAAGAAAGTGCTTAAAGGCTCTTTTCCTATTTCAAAAGTTTTAGTTTTCGAGGGTAATAGCTACGTATGTTGAAAAAATGAAGATATTAGACTATTTTATAATTGCAAATGGTAACGAATGTGATTAAAGGCTCTTTTCCTATGTCAAAAGTTTTAGTTTTCGAGGGTAATAGCTACGTATGTTGGAAAAATGAAGATATTAGACTATTTTATGATTGCACATGGTAAAGAATGTGATTAAAGGCTCTTTTTCTATGTCAAAAGTTTTAGTTTTCGAGGGTAATAGCTAAGTATGTTGGAAAAATGAAGATATTAGACTATTTTATGATTGCACATGGTAAAGAATGTGATTAAAGGCTCTTTTCCTATGTCAAAAGTTTTAGTTTTCGAGGGTAATAGCTACGTATGTTGAAAAAATGAAGATATTAGACTATTTTATGATTGCAAATGGCAAAGAATGTGATTAAAGGCTCTTTTCCTATTTCAAAAGTTTTCGTTTTCGAGGGTAATAGCTACGTATGTTGGAAAAATGAAGATATTAGACTATTTTATGATTGCACATGGTAAAGAATGTGATTAAAGGCTCTTTTCCTATGTCAAAAGTTTTAGTTTTCGAGGGTTATAGCTACGTATGTTGAAAAAATGAAGATATTAGACTATTTTATGATTGCAAATGGTAAAGAGTGTGATTAAAGGCTCTTTTCCTATGTCAAAAGTTTTAGTTTTCGAGGGTAATAGCTACGTATGTTGAAAAAATGAAGATATTAGACTATTTTATGATTGCACATGGTAAAGAATGTGATTAAAGGCTCTTTTCCTATGTCAAAAGTTTTAGTTTTCGAGGGTAATAGCTACGTATGTTGAAAAAATGAAGATATTAGACTATTTTATAATTGCAAATGGTAACGAATGTGATTAAAGGCTCTTTTCCTATTTCAAAAGTTTTAGTTTTCGAGGGTAATAGCTACGTATGTTGAAAAAATGAAGATATTAGACTATTTTATGATTGCAAATGGTAAAGAATGTGATTAATGGCTCTTTTCCTATGTCAAAAGTTTTAGTTTTCGAGGGTAATAGCTACGTATGTTGAAAAAATGAAGATATTAGACTATTTTATAATTGCAAATGGTAACGAATGTGATTAAAGGCTCTTTTCCTATGTCAAAAAATTTAGTTTTCGAGGGTAATAGCTACGTACGTTGAAAAAATGAAGATATTAGACTATTTTATGATTGCAAATGGCAAAGAATGTGATTAAAGGCTCTTTTCCTATTTCAAAAGTTTTCGTTTTCGAGGGTAATAGCTACGTATGTTGGAAAAATGAAGATATTAGACTATTTCATGATTGCACATGGTAAAGAATGTGATTAAAGGCTCTTTTTCTATGGCAAAAGTTTTAGTTTTCGAGGGCAATATCTACGTATGTTGAAAAAATGAAGATATTAGACTATTTTATGATTGCAAATGGTGAAGAATGTGATTAAAGGCTCTTTTCCTATGTCAAAAGTTTTAGTTTTCGAGGGTAATAGCTACGTATGTTGAAAAAATGAAGATATTAGACTATTTCATGATTGCACATGGTAAAGAATGTGATTAAAGGCTCTTTTTCTATGGCAAAAGTTTTAGTTTTCGAGGGTAATAGCTAAGTATGTTGAAAAAATGAAGATATTAGACTATTTTATAATTGCAAATGGTAACGAATGTGATTAAAGGCTCTTTTCCTATTTCAAAAGTTTTAGTTTTCGAGGGTAATAGCTACGTATGTTGGAAAAATGAAGATATTAGACTATTTTAAGATTGCACATGGTAAAGAAAGTGCTTAAAGGCTCTTTTCCTATTTCAAAAGTTTTAGTTTTCGAGGGTAATAGCTACGTATGTTGAAAAAATGAAGATATTAGACTATTTTATGATTGCAAATGGTAACGAATGTGATTAAAGGCTCTTTTCCTATGTCAAAAGTTTTAGTTTTCGAGGGTAATAGCTACGTATGTTGAAAAAATGAAGATATTAGACTATCTTATGATTGCAAATGGTAAAGAATGTGATTAAAGGCTCTTTTCCTATGTCAAAAGTTTTAGTTTTCGAGGGTAATAGCTACGTATGTTGAAAAAATGAAGATATTAGACTATTTTATAATTGCAAATGGTAACGAATGTGATTAAAGGCTCTTTTCCTATGTCAAAAGTTTTAGTTTTCGAGGTTAATAGCTACGTATGTTGAAAAAATGAAGATATTAGACTATTTTATAATTGCAAATGGTAACGAATGTGATTAAAGGCTCTTTTCCTGTGTCAAAAGTTTTAGTTTTCGAGGGTAATAGCTACGTATGTTGAAAAAATGAAGATATTAGACTATTTTATGATTGCAAATGGCAAAGAATGTGATTAAAGGCTCTTTTCCTATTTCAAAAGTTTTCGTTTTCGAGGGTAATAGCTACGTATGCTGGAAAAATGAAGATATTAGACTATTTCATGATTGCACATGGTAAAGAATGTGATTAAAGGCTCTTTTTCTATGGCAAAAGTTTTAGTTTTCGAGGGTAATAGCTACGTATGTTGAAAAAATGAAGATATTAGACTATTTTATGACTGCAAATGGTGAAGAATGTGATTAAAGGCTCTTTTCCTATGTCAAAAGTTTTAGTTTTCGAGGGTAATAGCTACGTATGTTGAAAAAATGAAGATATTAGACTATTTCATGATTGCACATGGTAAAGAATGTGATTAAAGGCTCTTTTTCTATGGCAAAAGTTTTAGTTTTCGAGGATAATAGCTAAGTATGTTGAAAAAATGAAGATATTAGACTATTTTATAATTGCAAATGGTAACGAATGTGATTAAAGGCTCTTTTCCTATGTCAAAAGTTTTAGTTTTCGAGGGTAATAGCTACGTATGTTGGAAAAATGAAGATATTAGACTATTTTATGATTGCACATGGTAAAGAAAGTGCTTAAAGGCTCTTTTCCTATTTCAAAAGTTTTAGTTTTCGAGGGTAATAGCTACGTATGTTGAAAAAATGAAGATATTAGACTATTTTATGATTGCAAATGGTAAAGAATGTGATTAAAGGCTCTTTTCCTATTTCAAAAGTTTTCGTTTTCGAGGGTAATAGCTACGTATGTTGGAAAAATGAAGATATTAGACTATTTTATGATTGCACATGGTAAAGAAAGTGCTTAAAGGCTCTTTTCCTATTTCAAAAGTTTTCGTTTTCGAGGGTAATAGCTACGTATGTTGGAAAAATGAAGATATTAGACTATTTTATGATTGCACATGGTAAAGAATGTGATTAAAGGCTCTTTTCCTATGTCAAAAGTTTTAGTTTTCGAGGGTAATAGCTACGTATGTTGAAAAAATGAAGATATTAGACTATTTTATGATTGCAAATGGTAAAGAATGTGATTAAAGGCTCTTTTCCTATGTCAAAAGTTTTAGTTTTCGAGGGTAATAGCTACGTATGTTGAAAAAATGAAGATATTAGACTATTTTATGATTGCACACGGTAAAGAATGTGATTAAAGGCTCTTTTCCTATGTCAAAAGTTTTAGTTTTCGAGGGTAATAGCTACGTATGTTGAAAAAATGAAGATATTAGACTATTTTATAATTGCAAATGGTAAAGAAGGTGATTAAAGGCTCTTTTCCTATGTCAAAAGTTTTAGTTTTCGAGGGTAATAGCTACGTATGTTGGAAAAATGAAGATATTAGACTATTTTATGATTGCACATGGTAAAGAATGTGATTAAAGGCTCTTTTTCTATGGCAAAAGTTTTTGTTGTCGAGGGTAATAGCTACGTATGTTGAAAAAATGAAGATATTAGACTATTTTATGATTGCAAATGGTAAAGAATGTGATTAAAGGCTCTTTTCCTATGTCAAAAGTTTTAGTTTTCGAGGGTAATAGCTACGTATGTTGAAAAAATGAAGATATTAGACTATTTTATAATTGCAAATGGTAACCTTTAATCACATTCTTTACCATGTGCAATCTTGAAATAGTCTAATATCTTCATTTTTTCAACATACGTAGCTATTACCCTCGAAAACTAAAACTTTTGACATAGGAAAAGAGCCTTTAATCACATTCTTCACCATTTGCAATCATAAAATAGTCTAATATCTTCATTTTTTCAACATACGTAGCTATTACCCTCGAAAACTAAAACTTTTGACATAGGAAAAGAGCCTTTAAGCACATTCTTTACCATGTGCAATCATAAAATAGTCTAATATCTTCATTTTTCCAACATACGTAGCTATTACCCTCGAAAACGAAAACTTTTGAAATAGGAAAAGAGCCTTTAAGCACTTTCTTTACCATGTGCAATCATAAAATAGTCTAATATCTTCATTTTTCCGACATACGTAGCTATTACCCTCGAAAACGAAAACTTTTGAAATAGGAAAAGAGCCTTTAATCACATTCTTTACCATTTGCAATCATAAAATAGTCTAATATCTTCATTTTTTCAACATACGTAGCTATTACCCTCGAAAACTAAAACTTTTGAAATAGGAAAAGAGCCTTTAATCACATTCTTTACCATGTGCAATCATAGACTATTTTATGATTGCACATGGTAAAGAATGTGATTAAAGGCTCTTTTCCTATGTCAAAAGTTTTAGTTTTCGAGGGTAATAGCTACGTATGTTGAAAAAATGAAGATATTAGACTATTTTATGATTGCAAATGGTAAAGAATGTGATTAAAGGCTCTTTTCCTATGTCAAAAGTTTTAGTTTTCGAGGGTAATAGCTATGTATGTTGAAAAAATGAAGATATTAGACTATTTTATGATTGCATACGGTAAAGAATGTGATTAAAGGCTCTTTTCCTATGTCAAAAGTTTTAGTTTTCGAGGGTAATAGCTACGTATGTTGAAAAAATGAAGATATTAGACTATTTTATAATTGCAAATGGTAAAGAAGGTGATTAAAGGCTCTTTTCCTATGTCAAAAGTTTTAGTTTTCGAGGGTAATAGCTACGTATGTTGGAAAAATGAAGATATTAGACTATTTTATGATTGCACATGGTAAAGAATGTGATTAAAGGCTCTTTTCCTATGGCAAAAGTTTTAGTTTTCGAGGGTAATAGCTACGTATGTTGAAAAATGAAGATATTAGACTATTTTATGATTGCAAATGGTAAAGAATGTGATTAAAGGCTCTTTTCCTATTTCAAAAGTTTTAGTTTTCGAGGGTAATAGCTACGTATGTTGAAAAAATGAAGATATTAGACTATTTTATGATTGCAAATGGAAAAGAATGTGATTAAAGGCTCTTTTCCTATTTCAAAAGTTTTCGTTTTCGAGGGTAATAGCTAAGTATGTTGAAAAAATGAAGATATTAGACTATTTTATGATTGCAAATGGTAAAGAATGTAATTAAAGGCTCTTTTCCTATTTCAAAAGTTTTAGTTTTCGAGGGTAATAGCTACGTATGTTGGAAAAATGAAGATATTAGACTATTTTATGATTGCACATGGTAAAGAATGTGATTAAAGGCTCTTTTTCTATGGCAAAAGTTCTAGCTTTCGAGGGTAATAGCTACGTATGTTGAAAAAATGAAGATATTAGACTATTTTATAATTGCAAATGGTAATGAATGTGATTAAAGGCTCTTTTCCTATGTCAAAAGTTTTAGTTTTCGAGGGTAATAGCTACGTATGTTGGAAAAATGAAGATATTAGACTATTTTATGATTGCACATGGTAAAGAATGTAATTAAAGACTCTTTTCCTATGTCAAAAGTTTTAGTTTTCGAGGGTAATAGCTACGTATGTTGGAAAAATGAAGATATTAGACTATTTTATGATTGCACATGGTAAAGAATGTGATTAAAGGCTCTTTTCCTATGTCAAAAGTTTTAGTTTTCGAGGGTAATAGCTACGTATGTTGAAAAAATGAAGATATTAGACTATTTTATGATTGCAAATGGCAAGGAATGTGATTAAAGGCTCTTTTCCTATTTCAAAAGTTTTCGTTTTCGAGGGTAATAGCTACGTATGCTGAGAAATGAAGATATTAGACTATTTCATGATTGCACATGGTAAAGAATGTGATTAAAGGCTCGTTTTCTATGGCAAAAGTTTTAGTTTTCGAGGGTAATAGCTACGTATGTTGAAAAAATGAAGATATTAGACTATTTTATGATTGCAAATGGTAAAGAATGTGATTAAAGGCTCTTTTCCTATTTCAAAAGTTTTAGTTTTCGGGGTAATAGCTACGTATGTTGAAAAAATGAAGATATTAGACTATTTTATGATTGCAAATGGTAAAGAATGTGATTAAAGGCTCTTTTCCTATGTCAAAAGTTTTAGTTTTCGAGGGTAATAGCTTTGTCTGTGGAAAAAATTAAGATATTAGACTATTTTATGATTGCACATGGTAAAGAATGTGATTAAAGGCTCTTTTCCTATTTCAAAAGTTTTAGTTTTCGAGGGTAATAGCTACGTATGTTGAAAAAATGAAGATATTAGACTATTTTATGATTGCAAATGGTAAAGAATGTGATTAAAGGCTCTTTTCCTATGTCAAAAGTTTTAGTTTTCGAGGGTAATAGCTTTGTCTGTGGAAAAAATTAAGATATTAGACTATTTTATGATTGCACATGGTAAAGAATGTGATTAAAGGCTCTTTTCCTATTTCAAAAGTTTTAGTTTTCAAGGGTAATAGCTACGTATGTTGAAAAAATGAAGATATTAGACTATTTTATGATTGCAAATGGTAAAGAATGTGATTAAAGGCTCTTTTCCTATGTCAAAAGTTTTAGTTTTCGAGGGTAATAGCTACGTATGTTGAAAAAATGAAGATATTAGACTATTTTATATTGCAAATGGTAAAGAATGTGATTAAAGGCTCTTTTCCTATTTCAAAAGTTTTAGTTTTCGAGGGTAATAGCTACGTATGTTGAAAAAATGAAGATATTAGACTATTTTATGATTGCAAATGGTAAAGAATGTGATTAAAGGCTCTTTTCCTATGTCAAAAGTTTTAGTTTTCGAGGGTAATAGCTACGTATGTTGAAAAAATGAAGGAGATATTAGACTATTTTATGATTGCACATGGTAAAGAATGTGATTAAAGGCTCTTTTCCTATTTCAAAAGTTTTAGTTTTCGGGGGTAATAGCTACGTATGTTGAAAAAATGAAGATATTAGACTATTTTATGATTGAAAATGGTAAAGAATGTGATTAAAGGCTCTTTTCCTATGTCAAAAGTTTTAGTTTTCGAGGGTAATAGCTACGTATATTGAAAAAACGAAGGTATTAGACTATTTTATGATTGCAAATGGTAAAGAATGTGATTAAAGGCTCTTTTCCTATTTCAAAAGTTTTAGTTTTCGAGGGTAATAGCTACGTATGTTGAAAAAATGAAGATATTAGACTATTTTATGATTGCAAATGGTAAAGAATGTGATTAAAGGCTCTTTTCCTATGTCAAAAGTTTTAGTTTTCGAGGGTAATAGCTACGTATGTTGAAAAAATGAAGATATTAGACTATTTTATGATTGCAAATGGTAAAGAATGTGATTAAAGGCTCTTTTCCTATGTCAAAAGTTTTAGTTTTCGAGGGTAATAGCTACGTATGTTGAAAAAATCAAGATATTAGACTATTTTATGATTGCAAATGGTAAAAAATGTGATTAAAGGCTCTTTTCCTATGTCAAAAGTTTTAGTTTTCGAGGGTAATAACTACGTATGTTGAAAAAATGAAGATATTAGACTATTTTATGATTGCACATGGTAAAGAATGTGATTAAAGGCTCTTTTCCTATTTCAAAAGTTTTAGTTTTCGACGGTAATAGCTTTGTCTGTGGAAAAAATTAAGATATTAGACTATTTTATGATTGCACATGGTAAAGAATGTGATTAAAGGCTCTTTTCCTATTTCAAAAGTTTTAGTTTTTGGGGGTAATAGCTACGTATGTTGAAAAAATGAAGATATTAGACTATTTTATGATTGCAAATGGTAAAGAATGTGATTTTAAGGCTCTTTTCCTATGTCAAAAGTTTTAGTTTTCGAGGGTAATAGCTACGTATGTTGAAAAAATGAAGGTATTAGACTATTTTATGATCGCAAATGGTAAAGAATGTGATTAAAGGCTCTTTTCCTATTTCAAAAGTTTTAGTTTTCGAGGGTAATAGCTACGTATGTTGAAAAAATGAAGATATTAGACTATTTTATGATTGCAAATGGTAAAGAATGTGATTAAAGGCTCTTTTCCTATTGTCAAAAGTTTTAGTTTTCGAGGGTAATAGCTACGTATGTTGAAAAAATGGTGGTATTAGACTATTTTATTTATTGCAAATGGTAAAGAATGTGATTAAAGGCTCTTTTCCTATTTCAAAAGTTTTAGTTTTCGAGGGTAATAGCTACCGTATGTTGAAAAAATGAAGATATTAGACTATTTTATGATTGCAAATGGTAAAGAATGTGATTAAAGGCTCTTTTCCTATGTCAAAAGTTTTAGTTTTCGAGGGTAATAGCTACGTATGTTGAAAAAATGAAGATATTAGACTATTTTATGATTGCAAATGGTAAAGAATGTGATTAAAGGCTCTTTTCCTATGTCAAAAGTTTTAGTTTTCGAGGGTAATAGCTACGTATGTTGAAAAAATGAAGATATTAGACTATTTTATGATTGCAAATGGTAAAGAATGTGATTAAAGGCTCTTTTCCTATGTCAAAAGTTTTAGTTTTCGAGGGTAATAGCTACGTATGTTGAAAAAATGAAGATATTAGACTATTTTATGATTGCAAATGGTAAAGAATGTGATTAAAGGCTCTTTTCCTATTTCAAAAGTTTTAGTTTTCGAGGGTAATAGCTACGTATGTTGAAAAAATGAAGATATTAGACTATTTTATGATTGCAAATGGTAAAGAATGTGATTAAAGGCTCTTTTCCTATGTCAAAAGTTTTAGTTTTCGAGGGTAATAGCTACGTATGTTGAAAAAATGAAGATATTAGACTATTTTATGATTGCAAATGGTAAAGAATGTGATTAAAGGCTCTTTTCCTATTTCAAAAGTTTTAGTTTTCGAGGGTAATAGCTACGTATGTTGAAAAAATGAAGATATTAGACTATTTTATGATTGCAAATGGTAAAGAATGTGATTAAAGGCTCTTTTCCTATGTCAAAAGTTTTAGTTTTCGAGGGTAATAGCTACGTATGTTGAAAAAATGAAGATATTAGACTATTTTATGATTGCACATGGTAAAGAATGTGATTAAAGGCTCTTTTCCTATTTCAAAAGTTTTAGTTTTCGAGGGTAATAGCTACGTATGTTGAAAAAATGAAGATATTAGACTATTTTATGATTGCAAATGGTAAAGAATGTGATTAAGGCTCTTTTCCTATGTCAAAAGTTTTAGTTTTCGAGGGTAATAGCTACGTATGTTGAAAAAATGAAGATATTAGACTATTTTATGATTGCAAATGGTAAAGAATGTGATTAAAGGCTCTTTTCCTATTTCAAAAGTTTTAGTTTTCGAGGGTAATAGCTACGTATGTTGAAAAAATGAAGATATTAGACTATTTTATGATTGCAAATGGTAAAGAATGTGATTAAAGGCTCTTTTCCTATGTCAAAAGTTTTAGTTTTCGAGGGTAATAGCTACGTATGTTGAAAAAATGAAGTGGTATTAGACTATTTTATGATTGCAAATGGTAAAGAATGTGATTAAAGGCTCTTTTCCTATTTCAAAAGTTTTAGTTTTCGAGGGTAATAGCTACGTATGTTGAAAAAATGAAGATATTAGACTATTTTATGATTGCAAATGGTAAAGAATGTGATTAAAGGCTCTTTTCCTATGTCAAAAGTTTTAGTTTTCGAGGGTAATAGCTACGTATGTTGAAAAAATGAAGATATTAGACTATTTTATGATTGCAAATGGTAAAGAATGTGATTAAAGGCTCTTTTCCTATGTCAAAAGTTTTAGTTTTCGAGGGTAATAGCTACGTATGTTGAAAAAATGAAGATATTAGACTATTTTATGATTGCAAATGGTAAAGAATGTGATTAAAGGCTCTTTTCCTATGTCAAAAGTTTTAGTTTTCGAGGGTAATAGCTACGTTGTTGTGGAAAAAATGAAGATATTAGACTATTTTATGATTGCACATGGTAAAGAATGTGATTAAAGGCTCTTTTCCTATTTCAAAAGTTTTAGTTTTCGAGGGTAATAGCTACGTATGTTGAAAAAATGAAGATATTAGACTATTTTATGATTGCAAATGGTAAAGAATGTGATTAAAGGCTCTTTTCCTATGTCAAAAGTTTTAGTTTTCGAGGGTAATAGCTACGTATGTTGAAAAAATGAAGATATTAGACTATTTTATGATTGCAAATGGTAAAGAATGTGATTAAAGGCTCTTTTCCTATGTCAAAAGTTTTAGTTTTCGAGGGTAATAGCTACGTATGTTGAAAAAATGAAGATATTAGACTATTTTATGATTGCAAATGGTAAAGAATGTGATTAAAGGCTCTTTTCCTATGTCAAAAGTTTTAGTTTTCGAGGGTAATAGCTACGTATGTTGAAAAAATGAAGATATTAGACTATTTTATGATTGCAAATGGTAAAGAATGTGATTAAAGGCTCTTTTCCTATGTCAAAAGTTTTAGTTTTCGAGGGTAATAGCTACGTATGTTGAAAAAATGAAGATATTAGACTATTTTATGATTGCAAATGGTAAAGAATGTGATTAAAGGCTCTTTTCCTATGTCAAAAGTTTTAGTTTTCGAGGGTAATAGCTACGTATGTTGAAAAAATGAAGATATTAGACTATTTTATGATTGCAAATGGTAAAGAATGTGATTAAAGGCTCTTTTCCTATGTCAAAAGTTTTAGTTTTCGAGGGTAATAGCTACGTATGTTGAAAAAATGAAGATATTAGACTATTTTATGATTGCACATGGTAAAGAATGTGATTAAAGGCTCTTTTCCTATTTCAAAAGTTTTAGTTTTCGAGGGTAATAGCTTATGTTGAAAAAATGAAGATATTAGACTATTTTATGATTGCACATGGTAAAGAATGTGATTAAAGGCTCTTTTCCTATTTCAAAAGTTTTAGTTTTCGGGGGTAATAGCTACGTATGTTGAAAAAATGAAGATATTAGACTATTTTATGATTGCAAATGGTAAAGAATGTGATTAAAGGCTCTTTTCCTATGTCAAAAGTTTTAGTTTTCGAGGGTAATAGCTACGTATGTGGATAAAATGAAGGTATTAGACTATTTTATAGTTGCAAATGGTAAAGAATGTGATTAAAGGCTCTTTTCCTATTTCAAAAGTTTTAGTTTTCGAGGGTAATAGCTACGTATGTTGAAAAATGAAGATATTAGACTATTTTATGATTGCAAATGGTAAAGAATGTGATTAAAGGCTCTTTTCCTATGTCAAAAGTTTTAGTTTTCGAGGGTAATAGCTACGTATGTTGAAAAAATGAAGATATTAGACTATTTTATGATTGCAAATGGTAAAGAATGTGATTAAAGGCTCTTTTCCTATGTCAAAAGTTTTAGTTTTCGAGGGTAATAGCTACGTATGTTGAAAAAATGAAGATATTAGACTATTTTATGATTGCAAATGGTAAAGAATGTGATTAAAGGCTCTTTTCCTATGTCAAAAGTTTTAGTTTTCGAGGGTAATAGCTACGTATGTTGAAAAAATGAAGATATTAGACTATTTTATGATTGCAAATGGTAAAGAATGTGATTAAAGGCTCTTTTCCTATTTCAAAAGTTTTAGTTTTCGAGGGTAATAGCTACGTATGTTGAAAAAATGAAGATATTAGACTATTTTATGATTGCAAATGGTAAAGAATGTGATTAAAGGCTCTTTTCCTATTTCAAAAGTTTTAGTTTTCGAGGGTAATAGCTACGTATGTTGAAAAAATGAAGATATTAGACTATTTTATGATTGCAAATGGTAAAGAATGTGATTAAAGGCTCTTTTCCTATTCAAAAGTTTTAGTTTTCGAGGGTAATAGCTACGTATGTTGAAAAAATGAAGATATTAGACTATTTTATGATTGCAAATGGTAAAGAATGTGATTAAAGGCTCTTTTCCTATGTCAAAAGTTTTAGTTTTCGAGGGTAATAGCTACGTATGTTGAAAAAATGAAGATATTAGACTATTTTATGATTGCAAATGGTAAAGAATGTGATTAAAGGCTCTTTTCCTATGTCAAAAGTTTTAGTTTTCGAGGGTAATAGCTACGTATGTTGAAAAAATGAAGATATTAGACTATTTTATGATTGCAAATGGTAAAGAATGTGATTAAAGGCTCTTTTCCTATTTCAAAAGTTTTAGTTTTCGAGGGTAATAGCTACGTATGTTGAAAAAATGAAGATATTAGACTATTTTATGATTGCAAATGGTAAAGAATGTGATTAAAGGCTCTTTTCCTATTTCAAAAGTTTTAGTTTTCGAGGGTAATAGCTACGTATGTTGAAAAAATGAAGATATTAGACTATTTTATGATTGCAAATGGTAAAGAATGTGATTAAAGGCTCTTTTCCTATTTCAAAAGTTTTAGTTTTCGAGGGTAATAGCTACGTATGTTGAAAAAATGAAGATATTAGACTATTTTATGATTGCAAATGGTAAAGAATGTGATTAAAGGCTCTTTTCCTATGTCAAAAGTTTTAGTTTTCGAGGGTAATAGCTACGTATGTTGAAAAAATGAAGATATTAGACTATTTTATGATTGCAAATGGTAAAGAATGTGATTAAAGGCTCTTTTCCTATGTCAAAAGTTTTAGTTTTCGAGGGTAATAGCTACGTATGTTGAAAAAATGAAGATATTAGACTATTTTATGATTGCAAATGGTAAAGAATGTGATTAAAGGCTCTTTTCCTATGTCAAAAGTTTTAGTTTTCGAGGGTAATAGCTACGTATGTTGAAAAAATGAAGATATTAGACTATTTTATGATTGCAAATGGTAAAGAATGTGATTAAAGGCTCTTTTCCTATGTCAAAAGTTTTAGTTTTCGAGGGTAATAGCTACGTATGTTGAAAAAATGAAGATATTAGACTATTTTATGATTGCAAATGGTAAAGAATGTGATTAAAGGCTCTTTTCCTATTTCAAAAGTTTTAGTTTTCGAGGGTAATAGCTACGTATGTTGAAAAAATGAAGATATTAGACTATTTTATGATTGCAAATGGTAAAGATGTGATTAAAGGCTCTTTTCCTATTTTAAAAGTTTTAGTTTTCGAGGGTAATAGCTACGTATGTTGAAAAAATGAAGATATTAGACTATTTTATGATTGCACATGGTAAAGAATGTGATTAAAGGCTCTTTTCCTATTTCAAAAGTTTTAGTTTTCGAGGGTAATAGCTACCGTATGTTGAAAAAATGAAGATATTAGACTATTTTATGATTGCAAATGGTAAAGAATGTGATTAAAGGCTCTTTTCCTATTTCAAAAGTTTTAGTTTTCGGGGGTAATAGCTACGTATGTTGAAAAAATGAAGATATTAGACTTTTTTATGATTGCAAATGGTAAAGAATGTGATTAAAGGCTCTTTTCCTATGTCAAAAGTTTTAGTTTTCGAGGGTAATAGCTACGTATGTGGATAAAATGAAGGTATTAGACTATTTTATGATTGCAAATGGTAAAGAATGTGATTAAAGGCTCTTTTCCTATTTCAAAAGTTTTAGTTTTCGAGGGTAATAGCTACGTATGTTGAAAAAATGAAGATATTAGACTATTTTATGATTGCAAATGGTAAAGAATGTGATTAAAGGCTCTTTTCCTATGTCAAAAGTTTTAGTTTTCGAGGGTAATAGCTACGTATGTTGAAAAAATGAAGATATTAGACTATTTTATGATTGCAAATGGTAAAGAATGTGATTAAAGGCTCTTTTCCTATGTCAAAAGTTTTAGTTTTCGAGGGTAATAGCTACGTATGTTGAAAAAATGAAGATATTAGACTATTTTATGATTGCAAATGGTAAAGAATGTGATTAAAGGCTCTTTTCCTATGTCAAAAGTTTTAGTTTTCGAGGGTAATAGCTACGTATGTTGAAAAAATGAAGATATTAGACTATTTTATGATTGCAAATGGTAAAGAATGTGATTAAAGGCTCTTTTCCTATTTCAAAAGTTTTAGTTTTCGAGGGTAATAGCTACGTATGTTGAAAAAATGAAGATATTAGACTATTTTATGATTGCAAATGGTAAAGAATGTGATTAAAGGCTCTTTTCCTATGTCAAAAGTTTTAGTTTTCGAGGGTAATAGCTACGTATGTTGAAAAAATGAAGATATTAGACTATTTTATGATTGCAAATGGTAAAGAATGTGATTAAAGGCTCTTTTCCTATGTCAAAAGTTTTAGTTTTCGAGGGTAATAGCTACGTATGTTGAAAAAATGAAGATATTAGACTATTTTATGATTGCAAATGGTAAAAAATGTGATTAAATGCTCTTTTCCTATGTCAAAAGTTTTAGTTTTCGAGGGTAATAGCTACGTATGTTGAAAAAATGAAGATATTAGACTATTTTATGATTGCACATGGTAAAGAATGTGATTAAAGGCTCTTTTCCTATGTCAAAAGTTTTAGTTTTCGAGGGTATTAGCTACGTATGTTGAAAAAATGAAGATATTAGACTATTTTATGATTGCAAATGGTAAAGAATGTGATTAAAGGCTCTTTTCCTATTTCAAAAGTTTTAGTTTTTGGGGGTAATAGCTACGTATGTTGAAAAAATGAAGATATTAGACTATTTTATGATTGCAAATGGTAAAGATTGTGATTAAAGGCTCTTTTCCTATTTTAAAAGTTTTAGTTTTCGAGGGTAATAGCTTTGTCTGTGGAAAAAAAAACAAATTAGACAATTTTATGATTGTACATTGTAAAGAATGTGATTAAAGGCTCTTTTCCTATTTCAAAAGTTTTAGTTTTCGAGGGTAATAGCTACCGTATGTTGAAAAAATGAAGATATTAGACTATTTTATGATTGCAAATGGTAAAGAATGTGATTAAAGGCTCTTTTCCTATTTCAAAAGTTTTAGTTTTCGAGGGTAATAGCTACGTATGTTGAAAAAATGAAGATATTAGACTATTTTATGATTGCAAATGGTAAAGAATGTGATTAAAGGCTCTTTTCCTATGTCAAAAGTTTTAGTTTTCGAGGGTAATAGCTACGTATGTGGAAAAATGAAGATATTAGACTATTTTATGATTGCAAATGGTAAAGAATGTGATTAAAGGCTCTTTTCCTATTTCAAAAGTTTTAGTTTTCGAGGGTAATAGCTACGTATGTTGAAAAAATGAAGATATTAGACTATTTTATGATTGCAAATGGTAAAGAATGTGATTAAAGGCTCTTTTCCTATTTCAAAAGTTTTAGTTTTCGAGGGTAATAGCTACGTATGTTGAAAAAATGAAGATATTAGACTATTTTATGATTGCAAATGGTAAAGAATGTGATTAAAGGCTCTTTTCCTATGTCAAAAGTTTTAGTTTTCGAGGGTAATAGCTACGTATGTTGAAAAAATGAAGATATTAGACTATTTTATGATTGCAAATGGTAAAGAATGTGATTAAAGGCTCTTTTCCTATGTCAAAAGTTTTAGTTTTCGAGGGTAATAGCTACGTATGTTGAAAAAATGAAGATATTAGACTATTTTATGATTGCAAATGGTAAAGAATGTGATTAAAGGCTCTTTTCCTATGTCAAAAGTTTTAGTTTTCGAGGGTAATAGCTACGTATGTTGAAAAAATGAAGATATTAGACTATTTTATGATTGCAAATGGTAAAGAATGTGATTAAAGGCTCTTTTCCTATTTCAAAAGTTTTAGTTTTTGGGGGTAATAGCTACGTATGTTGAAAAAATGAAGATATTAGACTATTTTATGATTGCAAATGGTAAAGATTGTGATTAAAGGCTCTTTTCCTATTTTAAAAGTTTTAGTTTTCGAGGGTAATAGCTTTGTCTGTGGAAAAAAAAACAAATTAGACAATTTTATGATTGTACATTGTAAAGAATGTGATTAAAGGCTCTTTTCCTATTTCAAAAGTTTTAGTTTTCGAGGGTAATAGCTACCGTATGTTGAAAAAATGAAGATATTAGACTATTTTATGATTGCACATGGTAAAGAATGTGATTAAAGGCTCTTTTCCTATGTCAAAAGTTTTAGTTTTCGAGGGTAATAGCTACGTATGTTGAAAAAATGAAGATATTAGACTATTTTATGATTGCACATGGTAAAGAATGTGATTAAAGGCTCTTTTCCTATTTCAAAAGTTTTAGTTTTCGGGGGTAATAGCTACGTATGTTGAAAAAATGAAGATATTAGACTATTTTATGATTGCAAATGGTAAAGAATGTGATTAAAGGCTCTTTTCCTATTTCAAAAGTTTTAGTTTTCGAGGGTAATACCTACGTATGTGGAAAAATGAAGATATTAGACTATTTTATGATTGCAAATGGTAAAGAATGTGATTAAAGGCTCTTTTCCTATTTCAAAAGTTTTAGTTTTCGAGGGTAATAGCTACGTATGTTGAAAAAATGAAGATATTAGACTATTTTATGATTGCAAATGGTAAAGAATGTGATTAAAGGCTCTTTTCCTATGTCAAAAGTTTTAGTTTTCGAGGGTAATAGCTACGTATGTTGAAAAAATGAAGATATTAGACTATTTTATGATTGCAAATGGTAAAGAATGTGATTAAAGGCTCTTTTCCTATGTCAAAAGTTTTAGTTTTCGAGGGTAATAGCTACGTATGTTGAAAAAATGAAGATATTAGACTATTTTATGATTGCAAATGGTAAAGAATGTGATTAAAGGCTCTTTTCCTATGTCAAAAGTTTTAGTTTTCGAGGGTAATAGCTACGTATGTTGAAAAAATGAAGATATTAGACTATTTTATGATTGCAAATGGTAAAGAATGTGATTAAAGGCTCTTTTCCTATTTCAAAAGTTTTAGTTTTCGAGGGTAATAGCTACGTATGTTGAAAAAATGAAGATATTAGACTATTTTATGATTGCAAATGGTAAAGAATGTGATTAAAGGCTCTTTTCCTATTTCAAAAGTTTTAGTTTTTGAGGGTAATAGCTAGTATGTTGAAAAAATGAAGATATTAGACTATTTTATGATTGCAAATGGTAAAGAATGTGATTAAAGGCTCTTTTCCTATTCAAAAGTTTTAGTTTTCGAGGGTAATAGCTTTGTCTGTGGAAAAAAAAAGATATTAGACTATTTTATGATTGCACATGGTAAAGAATGTGATAAAAGGCTCTTTTCCTATTTCAAAAGTTTTAGTTTTCGGGGGTAATAGCTACGTATGTTGAAAAAATGAAGATATTAGACTATTTTATGATTGCAAATGGTAAAGAATGTGATTAAAGGCTCTTTTCCTATGTCAAAAGTTTTAGTTTTCGAGGGTAATAGCTACGTATGTTGAAAAAATGAAGATATTAGACTATTTTATGATTGCAAATGGTAAAGAATGTGATTAAAGGCTCTTTTCCTATGTCAAAAGTTTTAGTTTTCGAGGGTAATAGCTACGTATGTGGAAAAATGAAGATATTAGACTATTTTATGATTGCAAATGGTAAAGAATGTGATTAAAGGCTCTTTTCCTATTTCAAAAGTTTTAGTTTTCGAGGGTAATAGCTACGTATGTTGAAAAAATGAAGATATTAGACTATTTTATGATTGCAAATGGTAAAGAATGTGATTAAAGGCTCTTTTCCTATGTCAAAAGTTTTAGTTTTCGAGGGTAATAGCTACGTATGTTGAAAAAATGAAGATATTAGACTATTTTATGATTGCAAATGGTAAAGAATGTGATTAAAGGCTCTTTTCCTATGTCAAAAGTTTTAGTTTTCGAGGGTAATAGCTACGTATGTTGAAAAAATGAAGATATTAGACTATTTTATGATTGCAAATGGTAAAGAATGTGATTAAAGGCTCTTTTCCTATGTCAAAAGTTTTAGTTTTCGAGGGTAATAGCTACGTATGTTGAAAAAATGAAGATATTAGACTATTTTATGATTGCACATGGTAAAGAATGTGATTAAAGGCTCTTTTCCTATTTCAAAAGTTTTAGTTTTCGAGGGTAATAGCTACGTATGTTGAAAAAATGAAGATATTAGACTATTTTATGATTGCAAATGGTAAAGAATGTGATTAAAGGCTCTTTTCCTATGTCAAAAGTTTTAGTTTTCGAGGGTAATAGCTACGTATGTTGAAAAAATGAAGATATTAGACTATTTTATGATTGCAAATGGTAAAGAATGTGATTAAAGGCTCTTTTCCTATGTCAAAAGTTTTAGTTTTCGAGGGTAATAGCTACGTATGTTGAAAAAATGAAGATATTAGACTATTTTATGATTGCAAATGGTAAAGAATGTGATTAAAGGCTCTTTTCCTATTTCAAAAGTTTTAGTTTTCGAGGGTAATAGCTACGTATGTTGAAAAAATGAAGATATTAGACTATTTTATGATTGCAAATGGTAAAGAATGTGATTAAAGGCTCTTTTCCTATGTCAAAAGTTTTAGTTTTCGAGGGTAATAGCTACGTATGTTGAAAAAATGAAGATATTAGACTATTTTATGATTGCAAATGGTAAAGAATGTGATTAAAGGCTCTTTTCCTATTTCAAAAGTTTTAGTTTTCGAGGGTAATAGCTACCGTATGTTGAAAAAATGAAGATATTAGACTATTTTATGATTGCAAATGGTAAAGAATGTGATTAAAGGCTCTTTTCCTATTTCAAAAGTTTTAGTTTTCGAGGGTAATAGCTACGTATGTTGAAAAAATGAAGATATTAGACTATTTTATGATTGCAAATGGTAAAGAATGTGATTAAAGGCTCTTTTCCTATGTCAAAAGTTTTAGTTTTCGAGGGTAATAGCTACTTATGTTGAAAAAATGAAGATATTAGACTATTTTATGATTGCAAATGGTAAAGAATGTGATTAAAGGCTCTTTTCCTATGTCAAAAGTTTTAGTTTTCGAGGGTAATAGCTACGTATGTTGAAAAAATGAAGATATTAGACTATTTTATGATTGCAAATGGTAAAAAATGTGATTAAAGGCTCTTTTCCTATGTCAAAAGTTTTAGTTTTCGAGGGTAATAGCTACGTATGTTGAAAAAATGAAGATATTAGACTATTTTATGATTGCAAATGGTAAAGAATGTGATTAAAGGCTCTTTTCCTATGTCAAAAGTTTTAGTTTTCGAGGGTAATAGCTTTGTCTGTGGAAAAAAATGAAGATGTTAGACTATTTTATGATTGCACATGGTAAAGAATGTGATTAAAGGCTCTTTTCCTATTTCAAAAGTTTTAGTTTTCGAGGGTAATAGCTACGTATGTTAAAAAAAATGAAGATATTAGACTATTTTATGATTGCAAATGGTAAAGAATGTGATTAAAGGCTCTTTTCCTATGTCAAAAGTTTTAGTTTTCGAGGGTAATAGCTACGTATGTTGAAAAAATGAAGATATTAGACTATTTTATGATTGCAAATGGTAAAGAATGTGATTAAAGGCTCTTTTCCTATGTCAAAAGTTTTAGTTTTCGAGGGTAATAGCTACGTATGTTGAAAAAATGAAGATATTAGACTATTTTATGATTGCAAATGGTAAAGAATGTGATTAAAGGCTCTTTTCCTATGTCAAAAGTTTTAGTTTTCGAGGGTAATAGCTACGTATGTTGAAAAAATGAAGATATTAGACTATTTTATGATTGCAAATGGTAAAGAATGTGATTAAAGGCTCTTTTCCTATGTCAAAAGTTTTAGTTTTCGAGGGTAATAGCTACGTATGTTGAAAAAATGAAGATATTAGACTATTTTATGATTGCAAATGGTAAAGAATGTGATTAAAGGCTCTTTTCCTATATCAAAAGTTTTAGTTTTCGAGGGTAATAGCTACGTATGTTGAAAAAATGAAGATATTAGACTATTTTATGATTGCAAATGGTAAAGAATGTGATTAAAGGCTCTTTTCCTATGTCAAAAGTTTTAGTTTTCGAGGGTAATAGCTTACGTATGTTGAAAAAATGAAGATATTAGACTATTTTATGATTGCACATGGTAAAGAATGTGATTAAAGGCTCTTTTCCTATTTCAAAAGTTTTAGTTTTCGAGGGTAATAGCTTATGTTGAAAAAATGAAGATATTAGACTATTTTATGATTGCACATGGTAAAGAATGTGATTAAAGGCTCTTTTCCTATTTCAAAAGTTTTAGTTTTCGAGGGTAATAGCTACGTATGTTGAAAAAATGAAGATATTAGACTATTTTATGATTGCAAATGGTAAAGAATGTGATTAAAGGCTCTTTTCCTATGTCAAAAGTTTTAGTTTTCGAGGGTAATAGCTACGTATGTTGAAAAAATGAAGATATTAGACTATTTTATAATTGCAAATGGTAAAGAATGTGATTAAAGGCTCTTTTCCTATTTCAAAAGTTTAGTTTTCGAGGGTAATAGCTACGTATGTTGAAAAAATGAAGATATTAGACTATTT
>NW_027064072.1:0-28352 GCF_032884065.1 Artemia franciscana
CTATGTCTGTGGAAAAAATGAGGATATTAGATTATTTTATGGTTGCAAATGGTAAAGAATGTGATTAAAGGCTCTTTTCCTATTTCAAAAGTTTTAGTTTTCGGGGGTAATAGCTACGTCCGTGGAAAAACTGAAGATATTAGACTATTTTATGATTGCACATGGTTAAGAATGTGATTGAAGGCTCTTTTCCTATTTCAAAAGTTTTAGTTTTCGGGGGTAATAGCTACGTCTGTGGAAAAAAGGAAGATATTAGACTATTTTATGATTGCACATGGTAAAGAATGTGATTAAAGGCTCTTTTCCTATTTCAAAAGTTTTACGTTTTCGGGGGTAATAGCTACGTCCTGGAAAAAATGAAGATATTAGACTATTTTATGATTGCACATGGTAAAGAATGTGATTAAAGGCTCTTTTCCTATTCAAAAGTTTTAGTTTTCGGGGTAATAGCTACGTCCGTGGAAAAAATTGAAGATATTAGACTATTTTATGATTACACATGGTAAAGAATGTTATTAAAGGCTCTTTTCCTATTTAAAAGTTTTAGTTTTCGGGGGTAATAGCTACGTCCGTGGAAAAAATGAAGATATTAAGCTATTTCATAATTGCACATGGTAAAGAATGTTATTAAAGGCTCTTTTCCTATTTCAAAAGTTTTAGTTTTCGGGGGTAATAGCTACGTCCGTGGAAAAAATGAAGATATTAGACTATTTCATATTTCACATGGTAAAGAATGTGATTAAAGGCTCTTTTCCTATTTCAAAAGTTTTAGTTTTCGGGGGTAATAGCTACGTCCGTGGAAAAAATGAAGATATTAGACTATTTTATGATTGCACATGGTAAAGAAAGTGATTAAAGGCTCTTTTTCATTTCAAAAGTCTTAGTTTTCGGGGGTAATAGCTACGTCCGTGGAAAAAATGAAGATATTAGACTATTTCATGATTGCACATGGTAAAGAATGTGATTAAAGGCTCTTTTTCTATTTCAAAAGTTTTAGTTTTCGGGGGTAATAGCTACGTCTGTGGAAAAAATGAAGATATTAGACCATTTTGTGATCGCAAATGGTAAAGAATGTGATTAAAGGCTCTTTTCCTATTTCAAAAGTTTTAGTTCTCGGGGTAATAGCTACGTCTGTGGAAAAAATGAAGATATTAGACTATTTTATGATTGCACATGGTAAAGAATTGATTAAAGGCTCTTTTCCTATTTCAAAAGTTTTAGTTTTCGGGGATAATAGCTACGTCCGTGGAAAAAATGAAGATATTAGACTATTTTATGATTGCAATGGTAAAGAATGTGATTAAAGGCTCTTTTCCTATTTCAAAAGTTTTAGTTTTCTGGGGGTAATAGCTACGTCCGTGGAAAAAATGAAGATATTAGACTATTTTATGATTGCACATGGTAAAGAATGTGATTAAAGGCTCTTCCTATTTTAAAAGTTTTAGTTTTCGGGGGTAATAGCTACATCCGTGGAAAAAATGAAGATATTAGACTATTTTATGATTGCACATGGTAAAAAATGTGATTAAAGGCTCTTTTATTTCAAAAGTTTTAGTTTTCGGGGGTAATAGCTACGTCTGTGGAAAAAATGAAGATATTAGACTATTTCATGATTGCACATGGTAAAGAATGTGATTAAAGGCTCTTTTCCTATTCAAAAGTTTTAGTTTTCGGGGGTAATAGCTACGTCCGTGGAAAAAATGAAGATATTAGACTATTTTATGATTGCAACATGGTAAAGAATGTGATTAAAGGCTCTTTTCCTATTCAAAAGTTTTAGTTTTCGGGGGTAATACTACGTCCGTGGAAAAAATGAAGATATTAGACTATTTTATGATTGCACATGGTAAAGAATGTGATTAAAGGCTCTTTTCCTATTTCAAAAGTTTTAGTTTTCGGGGGTAATAGCTACTTCTGTGGAAAAAATGAAGATATTAGACTATTTTATGATTGCACATGGTAAGATGTGATTAAAGGTTCTTTTCCTATTTCAAAAGTTTTAGTTTTCGGGGGTAATAGCTACGTCTGTGGAAAAAATGAGATATTAGACTATTTTATGATTGCACAATGGTAAAGAATGTGATTAAAGGCTCTTTTCCTATTTCAAAAGTTTTAGTTTTCGGGGGTAATAGCTACGTCCGTGGAAAAAATGAAGATATTAGACTATTTTATGATTGCACAAAATAAAGAATGTGATTAAAGGCTCTTTTCCTATTCAAAAGTTTTAGTTTTCGGGGGTAATAGCTACGTCTGTGGAAAAAATGAAGATATTAGACTATTTTATGATTGCACAATGGTAAAGAATGTGATTAAAGGCTCTTTTCCTATTTCAAAAGTTTTAGTTTTCGGGGGTAATAGCTACGTCCTTGAAAAAATGAAGATATTAGAATATTTTTTGATTGCACAAAATGGTAAAGAATGTGATTAAAGGCTCTTTTCCTATATCAAAAGTTTTAGTTTTTGGGGGTAATAGCTACGTCCGTGGAAAAAATGAAGATATTAGACTATTTTATGATTGCACAATGGTAAAGAATGTGATTAAAGGCTCTTTTCCAATTCAAAAGTTTTAGTTTTCGGGGGTAATAGCTACGTCCGTGGAAAAAATGAAGATATTAGACTATTTTATGATTGCACAATGGTAAAGAATGTGATTAAAGGCTCTTTTCCTATTTCAAAAAGTTTTAGTTTTCGGGGGCAATAGCTAAGTCTGTGGAAAAAATGAAGATATTAGACTATTTTATGATTGCACAATGGTAAAGAATGTGATTAAAGGCTCTTTTCCTATTTCAAAAGTTTTAGTTTTCGGGGGTAATAGCTACGTCTGTGGAAAAAATGAAAATATTAGACTATTTTATGATTGCACAATAAAGAATGTGATTAAAGGCTCTTTTCCTATATCAAAAGTTTTAGTTTCGGGGGTAATAGCTACGTCTGTGGAAAAATGAAGATATTAGACTATTTTATGATTGCACATGGTAAAGAATGTGATTAAAGGCTCTTTTCCTATGTCAAAAGTTTTAGTTTTCTGGGGTAATAGCTACGTCCGTGGAAAAAATGAAGATATTAGACTATTTTATGATTGCACATGGTAAAGAATGTGATTAAAGGCTCTTTTCCTATTTCAAAAGTTTTAGTTTTCGGGGGTAATAGCTAAGTCCGTGGAAAAAATGAAGATATTAGACTATTTTATGATTGCACAAGGTAAAGAATGTGATTAAAGGCTCTTTTTCATTTCAAAAGTTTTAGTTTTCGGGGGTAATAGCTACGTCTGTGGAAAAAATGAAGATATTAGACTATTTTATGATTGCACAAATGGTAAAGAATGTGATTAAAGGCTCTTTCCTATTTCAAAAGTTTTAGTTTCGGGGGTAATAGCTACGTCCGTGGAAAAAATGAAGATATTAGACTATTTTATGATTGCACATGGTAAAGAATGTGATTAAAGGCTCTTTTCCTATTTCAAAAGTTTTAGTTTTCGGGGGTAATAGCTACGTCCGTGGAAAAAATGAAGATATTAGACTATTTTATGATTGCACATGGTAAAGAATGTGATTAAAGGCTCTTTTCCTATTTCAAAAGTTTTAGTTTTCGGGGTAATAAGCTACTTCTGTGGAAAAAATGAAGATATTAGACTATTTTATGATTGCACATGGTTAAAGAATTGTGATTAAAGGCTCTTTTCCTACTTCAAAAGTTTTAGTTTTCGGGGGTAATAGCTATGTCTGTGGAAAAAATGAAGATATTAGACTATTTTATGGTTGCAAATGGTAAAGAATGTGATTAAAGGCTCTTTTCCTATTTCAAAAGTTTTAGTTTTCGGGGGTAATAGCTACGTCTGTGGAAAAAATGAAGATATTAGACTATTTTATGATTGCAAATGGTAAAGAATGTGATTAAAGGCCCTTTTCCTATTTCAAAAGTTTTAGTTTTCGGGGTAATAGCTACGTCCGTGGAAAAAATGAAGATATTAGACTATTTTATGATTGTACATGGTAAAGAATGTGATTAAAGGCTCTTTTTCACTTTCAAAAGTTTTAGTTTTCGGGGTAATAGCTACGTCAGTGGAAAAAATGAAGATATTAGACTATTTTATGATTGCACATGGTAAAGAATGTGATTAAAGGCTCTTTTCTATGTCAAAACTTTTAGTTTTCGGGGGTAATAGCTATGTCTGTTGAAAAAATGAAGATATTAGACTATTTTATGATTGCAAATGGTAAAGAATGTGATTAAAGGCTCTTTTCCTATTTCAAAAGTTTTAGTTTTCTGGGGTATTAGCTATGTCTGTGGAAAAAATGAAGATAATAGGCTATACTATTTTATGATTGCACATGGTAAAGAATGTGATTAAAGGCTCTTTTCCTATTTCAAAAGTTTTAGTTTTCGGGGGTAATAGCTACGTCCGTGGAAAAAATGAAGATATTAGACTATTTTATGATTGCAATGGTAAAGAATGTGATTAAAGGCTCTTTTCTATCTTCAAAAGTTTTAGTTTTCGGGGGTAATAGCTACGTCCGTGGAAAAAATGAAGATATTAGACTATTTTATGATTGCACATGGTAAAGAATGTGATTAAAGGCTCTTTTCCTATTTCAAAAGTTTTAGTTTTCGGGGGTAATAGCTACGTCCGTGGAAAAAATGAAGATATTAGACTATTTTATGATTGCACATGGTAAAGAAATGTGATTAAAGGCTCTTTTCCTATTTCAAAAGTTTTAGTTTTCGGGGGTAATAGCTACGTTGTGGAAAAAATGAAGATATTAGACTATTGTATGATTGCACATGGTAAAGAATGTGATTAAAGGCTCTTTTCCTATTTCAAAAGTTTTAGTTTTCGGGGGTAATAGCTACATCCGTGGAAAAAATGAAGATATTAGACTATTTTATGATTGCAAATGGTAAAGAATGTGATTAAAGGCTCTTTTCTTATCTCAAAAGTTTTAGTTTTCGGGGGTAATAGCTACGTCCGTGAAAAAAATGAAGATATTAAACTATTTCATGATTGCACATGGTAAAGAATGTGATTAAAGGCTCTTTTCCTATTTCAAAAGTTTTAGTTTTCGGGGGTAATAGCTACGTCCGTGGAAAAAATGAAGATATTAGACTATTTTATGATTGCACATGGTAAAAAATGTGATTAAAGGCTCTTTTCCTATTTCAAAAGTTTTAGTTTTCGGGGGTAATAGCTACGTCCGTGGAAAAAATGAAGATATTAGACTATTTTATGATTGCACATGGTAAAGAATGTGATTAAAGGCTCTTTTCCTATTTCAAAAGTTTTAGTTTTCGGGGGTAATAGCTACTTCCGTAGAAAAAATGAAGATATTAGACTATTTTATGATTGCACATGGTAAATAAAGTGATTAAAGGCTCTTTTTCAACTTCAAAAGTTTTGGTTTTCGGGGGTAATAGCTACGTCCGTGGAAAAAATAAGATATTAAACTATTTCAAGATTGCACATGGTAAAGAATGTGATTAAAGGTTCTTTTCCTATTTCAAAAGTTTTAGTTTTCGGGGGTAATAGCTACGTTTGCGGAAAAAATGAAGATATTAGACCATTTTATGACCGCAAATGGTATTTAAGTAAATATTTAACTATATCATGATTGCAAATGGTAAAGAATGTGATTGAAGGCTCTTTTCCGATTTCAAATTTTTAGTTTTCGGGGTAATAGCTACGTCCGCGGAAAAAATGAAGATATTAGACTATTTTATGATTGCACATGGTAAAGAATTTGATTAAAGGCTCTTTTCCTATTTCAAAAGTTTTAGTTTTCGGGGGTAATAGCTACGTCCGTGGAAAAAATGAAGATATTAGACTATTTTATGATTGCACATGGTAAAGAATGTGATTAAAGGCTCTTTTCCTATTTCAAATGTTTTAGTATTCGGGGGTAATAGCTAAGTCCGTAGAAAAAATGAAGATATTAGACTATTTTATGATTGCACAAGGTAAAGAAAGTGATTAAAGGCTCTTTTTCAATTTCAAAAGTCTTAGTTTTCGGGGGTAATAGCTACGTCTGTGGAAAAAATGAATATTAGACCATTTTATGATCGCAAATGGTAAAGAATGTGATTAAAGGCTCTTGTCCTATTTCAAAAGTTTTAGTTCTCGGGGGTAATAGCTACGTCTCTGGAAAAAATGAAGATATTAGACTATTTTATGATTGCACATGGTAAAGAATATGATTAAAGGCTCTTTTCCTATTTCAAAAGTTTTAGTTTTAGGGGATAATAGCTACGTCCGTGGAAAAAATGAAGATATTAGACTATTTTATGATTGCACATGGTAAAGAATGTGATTAAAGGCTCTTTTTCTATTTCAAAAGTTTTAGTTTTCGGGGGTAATAGCTACGTCTGTGGAAAAAATGAAGATATTAGACCATTTTATGACCGCAAATGGTAAAGAATGTGATTAAAGGCTCTTGTCCTATTTAAAAAGTTTTAGTTCTCGGGGGTAACAGCTACGTCTGTGGAAAAAATGAAGATATTAGACTATTTTATGATTGCAAATGGTAAAGAATATGATTAAAGGCTCTTTTCCTATTTCAAAAGTTTTAGTTTTCGGGGATAATAGCTACGTCCGTGGAAAAAATGAAAATATTAGACTAAATTATGATTGCAAATGGTAAAGAATGTGATTAAAGGCTCTTTTCCTATTTCAAAAGTTTTAGTTTTCAGGGGTAATAGCTACGTCTGTGGAAAAAATGAAGATATTAGACTATTTAATGATTGCACATGATAAACAATGTGATTAAAGGCTCTTTTCCTATTTCAAAAGTTTTATATTTTGGGGTAATAGCTACGTCTGTGGAAAAAATCAAGATATTAGACTATTTTATGATTGCAAATGGTAAAGAATGTGATTAAAGGCTCTTTTCTTATCTTAATTTTTTCCACAGACATAGGTAAAGAATGTGGAAAAAATCAAGATATTAGACTATTTTATGATTGCAAATGGTAAAGAATGTGATTGAAAGCTCTTTTCTTATCTCAAAAGTTTTAGTTTTCGGGGGTAATAGCTACGCCCGTGGAAAAAATGAAGATATTTAACTATATCATGATTGCACATGGTAAAGAATGTGATTGAAGGTTCTTTTCCGATTTCAAATTTTTTGTTTTCGGGGGTAATAGCTACGTCCGCGGAAAAAATGAAGATATTAGACTATTTTATGATTGCACATGGTAAAGAATGTGATTAAAGGCTCTTTTCCTATTTCAAAAGTTTTAGTTTTCGGGGGTAATAGCTACGTCCGTGGAAAAAATGAAGATATTAGACTATTTTATGATTGCATATGGTAAAGAATGTGATTAAAGGCTCTTTTCCTATTTCAAATGTTTTAGTATTCGGGGGTAATAGCTAAGTCCGTAGAAAAAATGAAGATATTAGACTATTTTATGATTGCACAAGGTAAAGAAAGTGATTAAAGGCTCTTTTTCAATTTCAAAAGTTTTAGTTTTCGGGGGTAATAGCTACGTCTGTGGAAAAAATGAATATTAGACCATTTTATGATCGCAAATGGTAAAGAATGTGATTAAAGGCTCTTGTCCTATTTCAAAAGTTTTAGTTCTCGGGGGTAATAGCTACGTCTCTGGAAAAAATGAAGATATTAGACTTTTTTATGATTGCACATTGTAAAGAATATGATTAAAGGCTCTTTTCCTATTTCAAAAGTTTTAGTTTTCGGGGATAATAGCTACGTCCGTGGAAAAAATGAAGATATTAGACTATTTTATGATTGCAAATGGTAAAGAATGTGATTAAAGGCTCTTTTCCTATTTCAAAAGTTTTAGTTTTCTGGGGTAATAGCTACATCCGTGGAAAAAATGAAGATATTAAACTATTTCATAATTGCACATGGTAAAGAATATGATTAAAGGCTCTTTTCCTATTTCAAAAGTTTTAGTTTTCGGGGGTAATAGCTACGTCTGTGGAAAAAATGAAGGTATTAGTCTAACTTATGATTGCACATGGTAAACAATGTGATTAAAGGCTCTTTTTCTATTTCAAAAGTTTTAGTTTTCGGGGGCAATAGCTACGTCCGTGGAAAAAATGAAGATATTAGACTATTTTATGATTGCAAATGGTAAAGAATGTGATTAAAGGCTCTTTTCCTATTTCAAAAGTTTTAGTTTTCGGGGGTAATAGCTACGTCTGTGGAAAAAATGAAGATATTAGACTATTTTATGATTGCACATGGTAAAGAATGTGATTAAAGGCTCTTTTCCTATTTCAAAAGTTATAGTTTTTGGGGTAATAGCTACGTCTGTGGAAAAAATCAAGATATTAGACTATTTTATGACTGCAAATGGTAAAGAATGTGATTAAAGGCTCTTTTCTTATCTCAAAAGTTTTAGTTTTCGGGGATAATAGCTACGTCCGTGGAAAAAATGAAGATATTAAACTATTTCATGATTGCACATGGTAAAGAATGTGATTAAAGGCTCTTTTCCTATTTCAAAACTTTTAGTTTTCGGGGGTAATAGCTACGTCCCTGGAAAAAATGAAGATATTAGACTATTTTATGATTGCACATGGTAAAGAATGTGATTGAAGGCTCTTTTCCTATTTCAAAAGTTTTAGTTTTCGGGGATAATAGCTACGTCTGTGGAAAAAATGAAGATATTAGACTATTTTATGATTGCACATGGTAAAGAATGTGATTAAAGGCTATTTTCCTATTTCAAAAGTTATAGTGTTCGGGGGTGATAGCTACGTCTTTGAAAAAAATGAAGATATTAGACAATTTTATAATTGCAAATGGTAAAAAATGTGCTTAAAGGCTCTTTTCCTATTTCAAAAGTTTTAGTTTTCGGGAGTAATAGTTACGTCTGTGGAAAAAATAAAGAGTTTAGACTATTTTATAATTGCAAATGGTAAAGAATGTGATTAAAGGCTCTTTTCCTATTTCAAAAGTTTTAGTTTTCTGGGGTAATAGCTACGTCCGTGGAAAAAATGAAGATATTAAACTATTTCATGATTGCACATGTTAAAGAATGTGATTAAAGGCTCTTTTTCCTATTTCAAAAGTTTTAGTTTTCGGGGTAATAGCTACGTCTGTGGAAAAAATGAAGATTTTAGACTATTTTATCATTGCGCATGGTAAAGAATGTGATTAAAGGCTCTTTTCCTATTTCAAAAGTTTTAGTTTTCGGGGGTAATAGCCACGTCTGTGGAAAAAATGAAGATACTAGACTATTTTATGATTGCACATGGTAAAGAATGTGATTAAAGGCTCTTTTCCTATTCCAAAAGTTTTAGTTTTCGGGGTTAATAGCTACGTATGTGGAAAAAATGAAGATATTAGACTATTTTATGATTGCGCATGGTAAAGAATGTGATTAAAGGCTCTTTTCCTATTTCAAAAGTTTTAGTTTTCGGGGGTAATAGCCACGTCTGTGGAAAAAATGAAGATACTAGACTATTTTATGATTGCACATGGTAAAAAATGTGATTAAAGGTCCTTTTCCTATTTCAAAAGTTTTAGTTTTCGGGGGTAATAGCTACGTCCGTGTAAAAAATGAAGATATTAAAATATTTCATGGTGTCACATGGTAAAGAATGTGATTAAAGGCTCTTTTCTTATTTCAAAAGTTTTAGTTTTCGGGGTTAATAGCTACGTCTGTGGAAAAAATGAAGATATTAGACTATTTTATGATTGCGCATGGTAAAGAATGTGATTAAAGGCTCTTTTCCAATTTCAAAAGTTTTAGTTTTCGGGGATAATAGCTACGTCTGTGGAGAAAGTAATAGCTACGTCTGTGGATAAAATGAAGATATTAGACTATTTTAAGATGGCATATGGTAAAAAATGTGATTAATGGCTCTTTTCCTATTTCAAAAGTTTTATATTTTGGGGTAATAGCTACGTCTGTGGAAAAAATCAAGATATTAGACTATTTTATGATTGCGAATGGTAAAGAATGTGATTAAAGGCTCTTTTCCTTTTTCAAAGGTTTTAGTTTTCAGGGGTAATAGCTACGTCTGTGGAAAAAATGAAGATATTAGACTATTTAATGATTGCACATGATAAACAATGTGATTAAAGGCTCTTTTCCTATTTCAAAAGTTTTATATTTTGGGGTAATAGCTACGTCTGTGGAAAAAATCAAGATATTAGACTATTTTATGATTGCAAATGGTAAAGAATGTGATTAAAGGCTCTTTTCTTATCTTAATTTTTTCCACAGACATAGGTAAAGAATGTGGAAAAAATCAAGATATTAGACTATTTTATGATTGCAAATGGTAAAGAATGTGATTGAAAGCTCTTTTCTTATCTCAAAAGTTTTAGTTTTCGGGGGTAATAGCTACGTCCGTGGAAAAAATGAAGATATTTAACTATATCATGATTGCACATGGTAAAGAATGTGATTGAAGGCTCTTTTCCGATTTCAAATTTTTTGTTTTCGGGGGTAATAGCTACGTCCGCGGAAAAAATGAAGATATTAGACTATTTTATGATTGCACATGGTAAAGAATGTGATTAAAGGCTCTTTTCCTATTTCAAATGTTTTAGTATTCGGGGGTAATAGCTAAGTCCGTAGAAAAAATGAAGATATTAGACTATTTTATGATTGCACAAGGTAAAGAAAGTGATTAAAGGCTCTTTTTCAATTTCAAAAGTTTTAGTTTTCGGGGGTAATAGCTACGTCTGTGGAAAAAATGAATATTAGACCATTTTATGATCGCAAATGGTAAAGAATGTGATTAAAGGCTCTTGTCCTATTTCAAAAGTTTTAGTTCTCGGGGGTAATAGCTACGTCTCTGGAAAAAATGAAGATATTAGACTTTTTTATGATTGCACATTGTAAAGAATATGATTAAAGGCTCTTTTCCTATTTCAAAAGTTTTAGTTTTCGGGGATAATAGCTACGTCCGTGGAAAAAATGAAGATATTAGACTATTTTATGATTGCAAATGGTAAAGAATGTGATTAAAGGCTCTTTTCCTATTTCAAAAGTTTTAGTTTTCTGGGGTAATAGCTACATCCGTGGAAAAAATGAAGATATTAAACTATTTCATAATTGCACATGGTAAAGAATATGATTAAAGGCTCTTTTCCTATTTCAAAAGTTTTAGTTTTCGGGGGTAATAGCTACGTCTGTGGAAAAAATGAAGGTATTAGTCTAACTTATGATTGCACATGGTAAACAATGTGATTAAAGGCTCTTTTTCTATTTCAAAAGTTTTAGTTTTCGGGGACAATAGCTACGTCCGTGGAAAAAATGAAGATATTAGACTATTTTATGATTGCAAATGGTAAAGAATGTGATTAAAGGCTCTTTTCCTATTTCAAAAGTTTTAGTTTTCGGGGGTAATAGCTACGTCTGTGGAAAAAATGAAGATATTAGACTATTTTATGATTGCACATGGTAAAGAATGTGATTAAAGGCTCTTTTCCTATTTCAAAAGTTATAGTTTTTGGGGTAATAGCTACGTCTGTGGAAAAAATCAAGATATTAGACTATTTTATGACTGCAAATGGTAAAGAATGTGATTAAAGGCTCTTTTCTTATCTCAAAAGTTTTAGTTTTCGGGGATAATAGCTACGTCCGTGGAAAAAATGAAGATATTAAACTATTTCATGATTGCACATGGTAAAGAATGTGATTAAAGGCTCTTTTCCTATTTCAAAACTTTTAGTTTTCGGGGGTAATAGCTACGTCCCTGGAAAAAATGAAGATATTAGACTATTTTATGATTGCACATGGTAAAGAATGTGATTGAAGGCTCTTTTCCTATTTCAAAAGTTTTAGTTTTCGGGGATAATAGCTACGTCTGTGGAAAAAATGAAGATATTAGACTATTTTATGATTGCACATGGTAAAGAATGTGATTAAAGGCTATTTTCCTATTTCAAAAGTTATAGTGTTCGGGGGTGATAGCTACGTCTTTGAAAAAAATGAAGATATTAGACAATTTTATAATTGCAAATGGTAAAAAATGTGCTTAAAGGCTCTTTTCCTATTTCAAAAGTTTTAGTTTTCGGGAGTAATAGTTACGTCTGTGGAAAAAATAAAGAGTTTAGACTATTTTATAATTGCAAATGGTAAAGAATGTGATTAAAGGCTCTTTTCCTATTTCAAAAGTTTTAGTTTTCTGGGGTAATAGCTACGTCCGTGGAAAAAATGAAGATATTAAACTATTTCATGATTGCACATGTTAAAGAATGTGATTAAAGGCTCTTTTCCTATTTCAAAAGTTTTAGTTTTCGGGGTAATAGCTACGTCTGTGGAAAAAATGAAGATTTTAGACTATTTTATCATTGCGCATGGTAAAGAATGTGATTAAAGGCTCTTTTCCTATTTCAAAAGTTTTAGTTTTCGGGGGTAATAGCCACGTCTGTGGAAAAAATGAAGATACTAGACTATTTTATGATTGCACATGGTAAAGAATGTGATTAAAGGCTCTTTTCCTATTCCAAAAGTTTTAGTTTTCGGGGTTAATAGCTACGTATGTGGAAAAAATGAAGATATTAGACTATTTTATGATTGCGCATGGTAAAGAATGTGATTAAAGGCTCTTTTCCTATTTCAAAAGTTTTAGTTTTTGGGGATAATAGCTACGTCTGTGGAAAAAATGAAGATATTAGACTATTTTATGATGGCATATGGTAAAAAATGTGATTAAAGGTCCTTTTCCTATTTCAAAAGTTTTAGTTTTCGGGGGTAATAGCTACGTCCGTGTAAAAAATGAAGATATTAAACTATTTCATGATTGCACATGGTAAAGAATGTGATTAAAGGCTCTTTTCCAATTTCAAAAGTTTTTGTTTTCGGGGGTGATAGCTAAGTCCGTGGAAAAAATGAAGATATTAAACTATTTCATGATTGCACATGGTAAAGAATGTGATTAAAGGCTCTTTTCTTATTTCAAAAGTTTTAGTTTTCGGGGTTAATAGCTACGTCTGTGGAAAAAATGAAGATATTAGACTATTTTATGATTGCGCATGGTAAAGAATGTGATTAAAGGCTCTTTTCCTATTTCAAAAGTTTTAGTTTTTGGGGATAAGAGCTACGTCTGTGGAGAGGGTAATAGCTACGTCTGTGGAAAAAATGAAGATATAAGACTATTTTATGATGGCATATGGTAAAAAATGTGATTAATGGCTCTTTTCCTATTTCAAAAGTTTTATATTTTGGGGTAATAGCTACGTCTGTGGAAAAAATCAAGATATTAGACTATTTTATGATTGCAAATGGTAAAGAATGTGATTAAAGGCTCTTTTCTTATCTTCATTTTTTCCACAGACATAGGTAAAGAATGTGGAAAAAATCAAGATATTAGACTATTTTATGATTGCAAATGGTAAAGAATGTGATTAAAAGCTCTTTTCTTATCTCAAAAGTTTTAGTTTTCGGGGGTAATAGCTACGTCCGTGGAAAAAATGAAGATATTTAACTATATCATGATTGCACATGGTAAAGAATGTGATTGAAGGCTCTTTTCCGATTTCAAATTTTTAGTTTTCGGGGGTAATAGCTACGTCCGCGGAAAAAATGAAGATATTAGACTATTTTATGATTGCACATGGTAAAGAATGTGATTAAAGGCTCTTTTCCTATTTCAAAAGTTTTAGTTTTCGGGGGTAATAGCTACGTCCGTGGAAAAAATGAAGATATTAGACTATTGTATGATTGCACATGGTAAAGAATGTGATTAAAGGCTCTTTTCCTATTTCAAATGTTTTAGTATTCGGGGGTAATAGCTAAATCCGTAGAAAAAATGAAGATATTAGACTATTTTATGATTGCACAAGGTAAAGAAAGTGATTAAAGGCTCTTTTTCAATTTCAAAAGTTTTAGTTTTCGGGGGTAATAGCTACGTCTGTGGAAAAAATGAATATTAGACCATTTTATGATCGCAACTGGTAAAGAATGTGATTAAAGGCTCTTGTCCTATTTCAAAAGTTTTAGTTCTCGGGGGTAATAGCTACGGCTCTGGAAAAAATGAAGATATTAGACTATTTTATGATTGCACATGGTAAAGAATATGATTAAAGGCTCTTTTCCTATTTCAAAAGTTTTAGTTTTCGGGGATAATAGCTACGTCCGTGGAAAAAATGAAGATATTAGACTATTTTATGATTGCAAATGGTAAAGAATGTGATTAAAGGCTCTTTTCCTATTTCAAAAGTTTTAGTTTTCTGGGGTAATAGCTACATCCGTGGAAAAAATGAAGATATTAAACTATTTCATAATTGCACATGGTAAAGAATATGATTAAAGGCTCTTTTCCTATTTCAAAAGTTTTAGTTTTCGGGGGTAATAGCTTCGTCTGTGGAAAAAATGAAGGTATTAGTCTATCTTATGATTGCACATGGTAAACAATGTGATTAAAGGCTCTTTTTCTATTTCAAAAGTTTTAGTTTTCGGGGGCAATAGCTACGTCCGTGGAAAAAATGAAGATATTAGACTATTTTATGATTGCAAATGGTAAAGAATGTGATTAAAGGCTCTTTTCCTATTTCAAAAGTTTTAGTTTTCGGGGGTAATAGCTACGTCTGTGGAAAAAATGAAGATATTAGACTATTTTATGATTGCACATGGTAAAGAATGTGATTAAAGGCTCTTTTTCTATTTCAAAAGTTATAGTTTTTGGGGTAATAGCTACGTCTGTGGAAAAAATCAAGATATTAGACTATTTTATGACTGCAAATGGTAAAGAATGTGATTAAAGGCTCTTTTCTTATCTCAAAAGTTTTAGTTTTCGGGGATAATAGCTACGTCCGTGGAAAAAATGAAGATATTAAACTATTTCATGATTGCACATGGTAAAGAATGTGATTAAAGGCTCTTTTCCTATTTCAAAACTTTTAGTTTTCGGGGGTAATAGCTACGTCCGTGGAAAAAATGAAGATATTAGACTATTTTATGATTGCACATGGTAAAGAATGTGATTGAAGGCTCTTTTCCTATTTCAAAAGTTTTAGTTTTCGGGGATAATAGCTACGTCTGTGGAAAAAATGAAGATATTAGACTATTTTATGATTGCACATGGTAAAGAATGTGATTAAAGGCTCTTTTCCTATTTCAAAAGTTATAGTGTTCAGGGGTAATAGCTACGTCTTTGGAAAAAATGAAGATATTAGACAATTTTATAATTGCAGATGGTAAAAAATGTGCTTAAAGGCTCTTTTCCTATTTCAAAAGTTTTAGTTTTAGGGGGTAATAGCTACGTCCGTGGAAAAAACGAAGATATTAAACTATTTCATGATTGGACATGTTAAAGAATGTGATTAAAGGCTCTTTTCCTTTTCAAAAGTTTTAGTTTTCGGGAGTAATAGCTACGTCTGTGGAAAAAATAAAGAGTTTAGACTATTTTATAATTGCAAATGGTAAAGAATGTGATTAAAGGCTCTTTTCCTATTTCAAAAGTTTTAGTTTTCTGGGGTAATAGCTACGTCCATGGAAAAAATGAAGATATTAAACTATTTCATTATTGCACATGTTAAAGAATGTGATTAAAGGCTCTTTTCCTATTTCAAAAGTTTTAGTTTTCGGGGGTAATAGCTACGTCTGTGGAAAAATGAAGATTTTAGACTATTTTATCATTGCGCATGGTAAAGAATGTGATTAAAGGCTCTTTTCCTATTTCAAAAGTTTTAGTTTTCGGGGGTAATAGCTACGTCTGTGGAAAAAATGAAGATATTAGACTATTTTATCATTGCACATGGTAAAGAATGTGATTAAAGGCTCTTTTTCTATTTTAAAAGTTTTAGTTTTCGAGGGTAATAGCTACGTCCGTGGAAAAAATGAAGATATTAGACCATTTTATGATCGCAAATGGTAAAGAATGTGATTAAAGGCTCTTGTCCTATTTCAAAAGTTTTAGTTCTCGGGGGTAATAGCTACGTCTCTGGAAAAAATGAAGATATTAGACTATTTTATGATTGCACTTGGTAAAGAATGTGATTAATGGCTCTTTTCCTATTTCAAAAGTTTTAGTTTTCGGGGGTAACAGCTACGTCTGTGGAAACAATGAAGATATTAGACTATTTTATGATTGCAAATGGTAAAGAATGTGATTAAAGGCTCTTTTCCATGTCAAAAGTTTTAGTTTTCGGGGGTAATAGCTACGTACGTGGAAAGAATGAAGATATTAGACTATTTTATGATTGCACATGGTAAAGAATGTTATTAAAGGCTCTTTTCCTATTTCAAAAGTTTTATTTTTCGGGGGTAATAGCTACGTCCGTGGAAAAAATGCAGATATTAAGCTATTTTATAATTGCACATGGTAAAGAATGTGATTAAAGGCTCTTTTCCTATTTCAAAAGTTCTAGTTATCGGGGATAATAGCTACGTCTGTGGAGAGGGTAATAGCTACGTCTGTGGAAAAAATGAAGATATTAGACTATTTTATGATTGCACATGGTAAAGAATGTGATTAAAGGCTCTTTTCCTATTTCAAAAGTTTTAGTTTTCTGGGGTAATAGCTACATCCGTGGAAAAAATGAAGATATTAAACTATTTCATAATTGCACATGGTAAAGAATATGATTAAAGGCTCTTTTCCTATTTCAAAAGTTTTAGTTTTCGGGGGTAATAGCTACGTCTGTGGAAAAAATGAAGGTATTAGTCTATCTTATGATTGCACATGGTAAACAATGTGATTAAAGGCTCTTTTTCTATTTCAAAAGTTTTAGTTTTCGGGGGCAATAGCTACGTCCGTGGAAAAAATGAAGATATTAGACTATTTTATGATTGCAAATGGTAAAGAATGTGATTAAAGGCTCTTTTCCTATTTCAAAAGTTTTAGTTTTCGGGGGTAATAGCTACGTCTGTGGAAAAAATGAAGATATTAGACTATTTTATGATTGCACATGGTAAAGAATGTGATTAAAGGCTCTTTTCCTATTTCAAAAGTTATAGTTTTTGGGGTAATAGCTACGTCTGTGGAAAAAATCAAGATATTAGACTATTTTATGACTGCAAATGGTAAAGAATGTGATTAAAGGCTCTTTTCTTATCTCAAAAGTTTTAGTTTTCGGGGATAATAGCTACGTCCGTGGAAAAAATGAAGATATTAAACTATTTCATGATTGCACATGGTAAAGAATGTGATTAAAGGCTCTTTTCCTATTTCAAAACTTTTAGTTTTCGGGGGTAATAGCTACGTCCCTGGAAAAAATGAAGATATTAGACTATTTTATGATTGCACATGGTAAAGAATGTGATTGAAGGCTCTTTTCCTATTTCAAAAGTTTTAGTTTTCGGGGATAATAGCTACGTCAGTGGAAAAAATTAAGATATTAGACTATTTTATGATTGCACATGGTAAAGAATGTGATTAAAGGCGCTTTTCCTATTTCAGAAGTTTTAGTTTTCGGGGGTAATAGCTACTTCCGTGGAAAAAACGAAGATATTAAACTATTTCATGATTGGACATGTTAAAGAATGTGATTAAAGGCTCTTTTCCTATTTCAAAAGTTTTAGTTTTCGGGAGTAATAGCTACGTCTGTGGAAAAAATAAAGAGTTTAGACTATTTTATAATTGCAAATGGTAAAGAATGTGATTAAAGGCTCTTTTCCTATTTCAAAAGTTTTAGTTTTCTGGGGTAATAGCTACGTCCGTGGAAAAAATGAAGATATTAAACTATTTCATGATTGCACATGTTAAAGAATGTGATTAAAGGCTCTTTTCCTATTTCAAAAGTTTTAGTTTTCGGGGGTAATAGCTACGTCTGTGGAAAAAATGAAGATTTTAGACTATTTTATCATTGCGCATGGTAAAGAATGTGATTAAAGGCTCTTTTCCTATTTCAAAAGTTTTAGTTTTCGGGGGTAATAGCCACGTCTGTGGAAAAAATGAAGATACTAGACTATTTTATGATTGCACATGGTAAAGAATGTGATTAAAGGCTCTTTTCCTATTCCAAAAGTTTTAGTTTTCGGGGTTAATAGCTACGTATGTGGAAAAAATGAAGATATTAGACTATTTTATGATTGCGCATGGTAAAGAATGTGATTAAAGGCTCTTTTCCTATTTCAAAAGTTTTAGTTTTCGGGGATAATAGCTACGTCTGTAGAAAAAATGAAGATATTAGACTATTTTATGATGGCATATGGTAAAAAATGTGATTAAAGGCTCTTTTCCTATTTCAAAAGTTTTAGTTTTCGGGGGTAATAGCTACGTCCGTGTAAAAAATGAAGATATTAAACTATTTCATGATTACACATGGTAAAGAATGTGATTAAAGGCTCTTTTCCAATTTCAAAAGTTTTTGTTTTCGGGGGTGATAGCTAAGTCCGTGGAAAAAATGAAGATATTAAACTATTTCATGATGGCACATGGTAAAGAATGTGATTAAAGGCTCTTTTCTTATTTCAAAACTTTTAGTTTTCGGGGTTAATAGCTACGTCTGTGGAAAAAATGAAGATATTAGACTATTTTATGATTGCGCATGGTAAAGAATGTGATTAAAGGCTTTTCCTATTTCAAAAGTTTTAGTTTTCGGGGATAATAGCTACGTCTGTGGAGAGGGTAATAGCTACGTCTGTGGAAAAAATGAAGATATTAGACTATTTTATGATGGCATATGGTAAAAAATGTGATTAATGGCTCTTTTCCTATTTCAAAAGTTTTATATTTTGGGGTAATAGCTACGTCTGTGGAAAAAATCAAGATATTAGACTATTTTATGATTGCAAATGGTAAAGAATGTGATTAAAGGCTCTTTTCTTATCTTCATTTTTTCCACAGACATAGGTAAAGAATGTGGAAAAAATCAAGATATTAGACTATTTTATGATTGCAAATGGTAAAGAATGTGATTAAAAGCTCTTTTCTTATCTCAAAAGTTTTAGTTTTCGGGGGTAATAGCTACGTCCGTGGAAAAAATGAAGATATTTAACTATATCATGATTTAACATGGTAAAGAATGTGATTGAAGGCTCTTTTCCGATTTCAAATTTTTAGTTTTCGGGGGTAATAGCTACGTCCGCGGAAAAAATGAAGATATTAGACTATTTTATGATTGCACATGGTAAAGAATGTGATTAAAGGCTCTTTTCCTATTTCAAAAGTTTTAGTTTTCGGGGGTAATAGCTACGTCCGTGGAAAAAATGAAGATATTAGACTATTGTATGATTGCACATGGTAAAGAATGTGATTAAAGGCTCTTTTCCTATTTCAAATGTTTTAGTATTCGGGGGTAATAGCTAAGTCCGTAGAAAAAATGAAGATATTAGACTATTTTATGATTGCACAAGGTAAAGAAAGTGATTAAAGGCTCTTTTTCAATTTCAAAAGTTTTAGTTTTCGGGGGTAATAGCTACGTCTGTGGAAAAAATGAATATTAGACCATTTTATGATCGCAAATGGTAAAGAATGTGATTAAAGGCTCTTGTCCTATTTCAAAAGTTTTAGTTCTCGGGGGTAATAGCTACGGCTCTGGAAAAAATGAAGATATTAGACTATTTTATGATTGCACATGGTAAAGAATATGATTAAAGGCTCTTTTCCTATTTCAAAAGTTTTAGTTTTCGGGGATAATAGCTACGTCCGTGGAAAAAATGAAGATATTAGACTATTTTATGATTGCAAATGGTAAAGAATGTGATTAAAGGCTCTTTTCCTATTTCAAAAGTTTTAGTTTTCTGGGGTAATAGCTACATCCGTGGAAAAAATGAAGATATTAAACTATTTCATAATTGCACATGGTAAAGAATATGATTAAAGGCTCTTTTCCTATTTCAAAAGTTTTAGTTTTCGGGGGTAATAGCTACGTCTGTGGAAAAAATGAAGGTATTAGTCTATCTTATGATTGCACATGGTAAACAATGTGATTAAAGGCTCTTTTTCTATTTCAAAAGTTTTAGTTTTCGGGGGCAATAGCTACGTCCGTGGAAAAAATAAAGATATTAGACTATTTTATGATTGCAAATGGTAAAGAATGGGATTAAAGGCTCTTTTCCTATTTCAAAAGTTTTAGTTTTCGGGGGTAATAGCTACGTCTGTGGAAAAAATGAAGATATTAGACTATTTTATGATTGCACATGGTAAAGATTGTGATTAAAGGCTCTTTTCCTATTTCAAAAGTTATAGTTTTTGGGGTAGTAGCTACGTCGTTGGAAAAAATCAAGATATTAGACTATTTTATGACTGCAAATGGTAAAGAATGTGATTAAAGGCTCTTTTCTTATCTCAAAAGTTTTAGTTTTCGGGGATAATAGCTACGTCCGTGGAAAAAATGAAGATATTAAACTATTTCATGATTGCACATGGTAAAGAATGTGATTAAAGGCTCTTTTCCTATTTCAAAACTTTTAGTTTTCGGGGGTAATAGCTACGTCCGTGGAAAAAATGAAGATATTAGACTATTTTATGATTGCACATGGTAAAGAATGTGATTGAAGGCTCTTTTCCTATTTCAAAAGTTTTAGTTTTCGGGGATAATAGCTACGTCCGTGGAAAAAATGAAGATATTAGACTATTTTATGATTGCACATGGTAAAGAATGTGATTAAAGGCTCTTTTCCTATTTCAAAAGTTATAGTGTTCGGGGGTAATAGCTACGTCTTTGGAAAAAATGAAGATATTAGACAATTTTATAATTGCAAATGGTAAAAAATGTGCTTAAAGGCTCTTTTCCTATTTCAAAAGTTTTAGTTTTTGGGGGTAATAGCTACGTCCGTGGAAAAAACGAAGATATTAAACTATTTCATGATTGGACATGTTAAAGAATGTGATTAAAGGCTCTTTTCCTATTTCAAAAGTTTTAGTTTTCGGGAGTAATAGCTACGTCTGTGGAAAAAATAAAGAGTTTAGACTATTTTATAATTGCAAATGGTAAAGAATATGATTAAAGGCTCTTTTCCTATTTCAAAAGTTTTAGTTTTCTGGGGTAATAGCTACGTCCGTGGAAAAAATGAAGATATTAAACTATTTCATGATTGCACATGTTAAAGAATGTGATTAAAGGCTCTTTTCCTATTTCAAAAGTTTTAGTTTTCGGGGGTAATAGCTACGTCTGTGGAAAAAATGAAGATTTTAGACTATTTTATCATTGCGCATGGTAAAGAATGTGATTAAAGGCTCTTTTCCTATTTCAAAAGTTTTAGTTTTCGGGGGTAATAGCCACGTCTGTGGAAAAAATGAAGATACTAGACTATTTTATGATTGCACATGGTAAAGAATGTGATTAAAGGCTCTTTTCCTATTCCAAAAGTTTTAGTTTTCGGGGTTAATAGCTACGTATGTGGAAAAAATGAAGATATTAGACTATTTTATGATTGCGCATGGTAAAGAATGTGATTAAAGGCTCTTTTCCTATTTCAAAAGTTTTAGTTTTCGGGGATAATAGCTACGTCTGTGGAAAAAATGAAGATATTAGACTATTTTATGATGGCATATGGTAAAAAATGTGATTAAAGGCTCTTTTCCTATTTCAAAAGTTTTAGTTTTCGGGGGTAATAGCTACGTCCGTGTAAAAAATGAAGATATTAAACTATTTCATGATTGCACATGGTAAAGAATGTGATTAAAGGCTCTTTTCCAATTTCAAAAGTTTTAGTTTTCGGGGGTGATAGCTACGTCCGTGGAAAAAATGAAGATATTAAACTATTTCATGATTGCACATGGTAAAGAATGTGATTAAAGGCTCTTTTCTTATTTCAAAAGTTTTAGTTTTCGGGGTTAATAGCTACGTCTGTGGAAAAAATGAAGATATTAGACTATTTTATGATTGCGCATGGTAAAGAATGTGATTAAAGGCTCTTTTCCTATTTCAAAAGTTTTAGTTTTCGGGGATAATAGCTACGTCTGTGGAGAGGGTAATAGCTACGTCTGTGGAAAAAATGAAGATATTAGACTATTTTATGATGGCATATGGTAAAAAATGTGATTAATGGCTCTTTTCCTATTTCAAAAGTTTTAGTTCTCGGGGGTAATAGCTACGTCCGTGTAAAAAATGAAGATATTAAACTATTTCATGATTGCACATGGTAAAGAATGTGATTAAAGGCTCTTTTCCAATTTCAAAGTTTTTGTTTTCGGGGGTGATAGCTAAGTCCGTGGAAAAAATGAAGATATTAAACTATTTCATGATTGCACATGGTAAAGAATGTGATTAAAGGCTCTTTTCTTATTTCAAAAGTTTTAGTTTTCGGGGTTAATAGCTACGTCTGTGGAAAAAATGAAGATATTAGACTATTTTATGATTGCGCATGGTAAAGAATGTGATTAAAGGCTCTTTTCCTATTTCAAAAGTTTTAGTTTTCGGGGATAATAGCTACGTCTGTGGAGAGGGTAATAGGTACGTCTGTGGAAAAAATGAAGATATTAGACTATTTTATGATGGCATATGGTAAAAAATGTGATTAATGGCTCTTTTCCTATTTCAAAAGTTTTATATTTTGGGGTAATAGCTACGTCTGTGGAAAAAATCAAGATATTAGACTATTTTATGATTGCAAATGGTAAAGAATGTGATTAAAGGCTCTTTTCTTATCTTCATTTTTTTCCACAGACATAGGTAAAGAATGTGGAAAAAATCAAGATATTAGACTATTTTATGATTGCAAATGGTAAAGAATGTGATTAAAAGCTCTTTTCTTATCTCAAAAGTTTTAGTTTTCGGGGGTAATAGCTACGTCCGTGGAAAAAATGAAGATATTTAACTATATCATGATTGCACATGGTAAAGAATGTGATTGAAGGCTCTTTTCCGATTTCAAATTTTTAGTTTTCGGGGGTAATAGCTAAGTCCGCGGAAAAAATGAAGATATTAGACTATTTTATGATTGCACATGGTAAAGAATGTGATTAAAGGCTCTTTTCCTATTTCAAAAGTTTTAGTTTTCTGGGGTAATAGCTACTTCCGTGGAAAAAATGAAGATATTAGACTATTGTATGATTGCACATGGTAAAGAATGTGATTAAAGGCTCTTTTCCTATTTCAAATGTTTTAGTATTCGGGGGTAATAGCTAAGTCCGTAGAAAAAATGAAGATATTAGACTATTTTATGATTGCACAAGGTAAAGAAAATGATTAAAGGCTCTTTTTCAATTTCAAAAGTTTTAGTTTTCGGGGGTAATAGCTACGTCTGTGGAAAAAATGAGTATTAGACCATTTTATGATCGCAAATGGTAAAGAATGTGATTAGAGGCTCTTGTCCTATTTCAAAAGTTTTAGTTCTCGGGGGTAATAGCTACGGCTCTGGAAAAAATGAAGATATTAGACTATTTTATGATTGCACATGGTAAAGAATATGATTAAAGGCTCTTTTCCTATTTCAAAAGTTTTAGTTTTCGGGGATAATAGCTACGTCCGTGGAAAAAATGAAGATATTAGACTATTTTATGATTGCAAATGGTAAAGAATGTGATTAAAGGCTCTTTTCCTATTTCAAAAGTTTTAGTTTTCTGGGGTAATAGCTACATCCGTGGAAAAAATGAAGATATTAAACTATTTCATAATTGCACATGGTAAAGAATATGATTAAAGGCTCTTTTCCTATTTCAAAAGTTTTAGTTTTCGGGGGTAATAGCTACGTCTGTGGAAAAAATGAAGGTGTTAGTCTATCTTATGATTGCACATGGTAAACAATGTGATTAAAGGCTCATTTTCTATTTCAAAAGTTTTAGTTTTCGGGGGCAATAGCTACGTCCGTGGAAAAAATGAAGATATTAGACTATTTTATGATTGCAAATGGTAAAGAATGTGATTAAAGGCTCTTTTCCTATTTCAAAAGTTTTAGTTTTCGGGGGTAATAGCTACGTCTGTGGAAAAAATGAAGATATTAGACTATTTTATGATTGCACATGGTAAAGAATGTGATTAAAGGCTCTTTTCCTATTTCAAAAGTTATAGTTTTTGGGGTAATAGCTACGTCTGTGGAAAAAATCAAGATATTGGACTATTTTATGACTGCAAATGGTAAAGAATGTGATTAAAGGCTCTTTTCTTATCTCAAAAGTTTTAGTTTTCGGGGATAATAGCTACGTCTGTGGAAAAAATGAAGATATTAGACTATTTTATGATTGCACATGGTAAAGAATGTGATTAAAGGCTCTTTTCCTATTTCAAAAGTTATAGTGTTCGGGGGTAATAGCTACGTCTTTGGAAAAAATGAAGATATTAGACAATTTTATAATTGCAAATGGTAAAAAATGTGCTTAAAGGCTCTTTTCCCATTTCAAAAGTTTTAGTTTTAGGGGGTAATAGCTACGTCCGTGGAAAAAACGAAGATATTAAACTATTTCATGATTGGACATGTTAAAGAATGTGATTAAAGGCTCTTTTCCTATTTCAAAAGTTTTAGTTTTCAGGAGTAATAGCTACGTCTGTGGAAAAAATAAAGAGTTTAGACTATTTTATAATTGCAAATGGTAAAGAATGTGATTAAAAGCTCTTTTATTATTTCAAAAGTTTTAGTTTACAGGGGTAATAGCTACGTCCGTGGAAAAAATGAAGATATTAAACTATTTCATGATTGCACATGTTAAAGAATGTGATTAAAGGCTCTTTTCCTATTTCAAAAGTTTTAGTTTTCGGGGGTAATAGCTACGTCTGTGGAAAAAATGAAGATTTTAGACTATTTTATCATTGCGCATGGTAAAGAATGTGATTAAAGGCTCTTTTCCTATTTCAAAAGTTTTAGTTTTCTGGGGTAATAGCCACGTCTGTGGAAAAAATGAAGATACTAGACTATTGTATGATTGCACATGGTAAAGAATGTGATTAAAGGCTCTTTTCCTATTCCAAAAGTTTTAGTTTTCGGGGGTAATAGCTACGTCTGTGGAAAAAATGAAGATTTTAGACTATTTTATCATTGCGCATGGTAAAGAATGTGATTAAAGGCTCTTTTTCTATTTCAAAAGTTTTAGTTTTCTGGGGTAATAGCCACGTCTGTGGAAAAAATGAAGATACTAGACTATTTTATGATTGCACATGGTAAAGAATGTGATTAAAGGCTCTTTTCCTATTCCAAAAGTTTTAGTTTTCGGGGTTAATAGCTACGTATGTGGAAAAAATGAAGATATTAGACTATTTTATGATTGCGCATGGTAAAGAATGTGATTAAAGGCTCTTTTCCTATTTCAAAAGTTTTAGTTTTCGGGGATAATAGCTACGTCTGTGGAAAAAATGAAGATATTAGACTATTTTATGATGGCATATGGTAAAAAATGTGATTAAAGGCTCTTTTCCTATTTCAAAAGTTTTAGTTTTCGGGGGTAATAGCTACGTCCGTGTAAAAAATGAAGATATTAAACTATTTCATGATTGCACATGGTAAAGAATGTGATTAAAGGCTCTTTTCCTATTTCAAAAGTTTTAGTTTTCGGGGGTGATAGCTACGTTCGTGGAAAAATGAAGATATTAAACTATTTCATGATTGCACATGGTAAAGAATGTGATTAAAGGCTCTTTTCCTATTTCAAAAGTTTTAGTTTTCGGGGGTAATAGCTACGTCTGTGGAAAAAATGAAGATATTAGACTATTTTATGATTGCGCATGGTAAAAAATGTGATTAAAGACTCTTTTCCTATTTCAAAAGTTTTAGTTTTCGGGGATAATAGCTACGTCTGTGGAGAGGGTAATAGCTACGTCTGTGGAAAAAATGAAGATATTAGACTATTATATGATGGCATATGGTAAAAAATGTGATTAATGGCTCTTTTCCTATTTCAAAAGTTTTAGTTTTCGGGGGTAATAGCTACGTCCGTGTAAAAAATGAAGATATTAAACTATTTCATGATTGCACATGGTAAAGAATGTGATTAAAGGCTCTTTTCTTATTTCAAAAGTTTTAGTTTTCGGGGTTAATAGCTCCGTCTGTGGAAAAAATGAAGATATTAGACTATTTTATGATTGCGCATGGTAAAGAATGTGATTAAAGGTTCTTTTCCTATTTCAAAAGTTTTAGTTTTCGGGGATAATAGCTACGTCTGTGGAGAGGGTAATAGCTACGTCTGTGGAAAAAATGAAGATATTAGACTTTTTTATGATGGCATATGGTAAAAAATGTGATTAAAGGCTCTTTTCCTATTTCAAAAGTTTTAGTTTTCGGGGGTAATAGCTACGTCCGTGTAAAAAATGAAGATATTAAACTATTTCATGATTGCACATGGTAAAGAATGTGATTAAAGGCTCTTTTCCAATTTCAAAAGTTTTAGTTTTCGGGGGTGATAGCTAGGTCCGTGGAAAAAATGAAGATATTAAACTATTTCATGATTGCACATGGTAAAGAATGTGATTAAAAGCTCTTTTATTATTTCAAAAGTTTTAGTTTACAGGGGTAATAGCTACGTCTGTGGAAAAAATGAAGATATTAGACTATTTTATGATCGCAAATGGTAAAGAATGTGATTAAAGGGTCTTTTTCTATTTCAAAAGTTTTAGTTCTTGGGGGTAATAGCTACATCTGTAAAAAAAATGAAGATATTAGACTATTTTATGATTGCACATGGTAAAGAATATGATTAAAGGCTCTTTTCCTATTTCAAAAGTTTTAGTTTTCTGGGGTAATAGCTATGTCTTTGGAAAAAATGAAGATATTAGACTATTTTATGATTGCACATGGTAAAGAATGTGATTAAAGGCTATTTTCCTATTTCAAAAGTTATAGTGTTCGGGGGTAATAGCTACGTCTGTGGAAAAAATGAAGATATTAGACTATCTTATGATTGCACATGGTATAGAATGTGATTAAAGGCTCTTTTCCTATTTCAAAAGTTTTATTTTTCGGGGGGTGATAGCTACGTCCGTGGAAAAAATGAAGATATTAGACTGTTTTATGATTGCACATGGTGAAGAATGTGATGAAAGGCTCTTTTCCTATTTTAAAAGTTTTATTTTTCGTGGGTAATAAATACGTCTGTGGAAAAAATGAAGATATTAGACTATTTTATGATTGCACATGGTAAAGAATGTGATTAAAGGCTCTTTTCCTATTTCAAAAGTTTTATTTTTTGGGGTAATAGCTACGTCTGTGGAAAAAATGAAGATATTAGACTATTTTATGATTGCAAATGGTAAAGAATGTGATTAAAGGTTCTTTTCCTATTTCAAAAGTTTTAGTTTTCGGGGGTAATAGCTACGTCCGTGGAAAAAATGAAGATATTAGACTATTTTATGATTGCACATGGTAAAGAATGCGATTAAAGGCTCTTTTCCTATTTCAAAAGTTTTAGTTTTCGGGGGTAATAGCTACGTCTGTGAAAAAAATGAAGATATTAGACTATTTTATGATTGCACATGGTAAAGAATGTGATTAAAGGCTCTTTTCCTATTTCAAAAGTTTTATTTTTTTTGGTAATAGCTTCGTCTGTGGAAAAAATGTAGATATTAGACTATTTTATAATTGCAAATGGTAAAGAATGTCATTAAAGGCTCTTTTCCTATTTCAAAAGTTTTAGTTTTCGGGAGTAATAGCTACGTCCGTGGAAAAAATGAAGATATTAAACTATTTCATGATTGCACATGGTAAAGAATGTGATTAAAGGCTCTTTTCCTATTTCAAAAGTTTTAGTTTTCGGGGGTAATAGCTACGTCTGTGGAAAAAATGAAGATATTAGACTATTTTATCATTGCACATGGTAAAGAATGTGATTATAGGGTCTTTTTCTATTTTAAAAGTTTTAGTTTTCGGGAGTAATAGCTACGTCTGTGGAAAAAATAAAGAGTTTAGACTATTTTATAATTGCAAATGGTAAAGAATGTGATTAAAGGCTCTTTTCCTATTTCAAAAGTTTTAGTTTTCTGGGGTAATAGCTACGTCCGTGGAAAAAATGAAGATATTAAACTATTTCATGATTGCACATGTTAAAGAATGTGATTAAAGGCTCTTTTCCTATTTCAAAAGTTTTAGTTCTCGGGGGTAATAGCTACGTCTCTGGAATAAATGAAGATATTAGACTATTTTATCATTGCACATGGTAAAGAATGTGATTAAAAGCTCTTTTTCTATTTTAAAAGTTTTAGTTTTCGAGGGTAATAGCTACGTCCGTGGAAAAAATGAAGATATTAGACCATTTTATGATCGCAAATGGTAAAGAATGTGATTAAAGGCTCTTGTCCTATTTCAAAAGTTTTAGTTCTCGGGGGTAATAGCTACGTCTCTGGAAAAAATGAAGATATTAGACTATTTTATGATTGCACTTGGTAAAGAATGTGATTAATGGCTCTTTTCCTATTTCAAAAGTTTTAGTTTTCGGGGGTAATAGCTACGTCTGTGGAAACAATGAAGATATTAGACTATTTTATGATTGCAAATGGTAAAGAATGTGATTAAAGGCTCTTTTCTATGTCAAAAGTTTTAGTTTTCGGGGGTAATAGCTACGTACGTGGAAAGAATGAAGATATTAGACTATTTTATGATTGCACATGGTAAAGAATGTTATT
>NW_027064073.1:0-28346 GCF_032884065.1 Artemia franciscana
GAATGTGATTAAAGGCTCTTTTCCTATTTCAAAAGTTTTAGTTTTTGAGGGTAATAGCTACGTATGTTGAAAAAATGAAGATATTAGACTATTTTATGATTGCACATGGTAAAGAAAGTGATTAAAGGCTCTTTTCCTATTTCAAAAGTTTTAGTTTTCGAGGGTAATAGCTACATATGTTGAAAAAAAGAAGATATTAGACTATTTTATGATTGCACATGGTAAAGAAAGTGATTAAAGGCTCTTTTCCTATTTCAAAAGATTTAGTTTTCGAGGGTAATAGCTACGTATGTTGAAAAAATGAAGATATTAGACTATTTTATGATTGCACATGGTAAAGAATGTGATTAAAGGCTCTTTTCCTATTTCAAAAGTTTTAGTTTTCGAGGGTAATAGCTACGTATGTTGAAAAAATGAAGATATTAGACTTTTTTATGATTGCAAATGGTAAAGAATGTGATTAAAGGCTCTTTTCCTATGTCAAAAGTTTTAGTTTTCGAGGGTAATAGCTACGTATGTTGAAAAAAATGAAGATATTAGACTATTTTATGATTGCACATGGTAAAGAATGTGATTAAAGGCTCTTTTCCTATTTAAAAAGTTTTAGTTTTCGAGGGTAATAGCTACGTATGTTGAAAAATGAAGATATTCGACTATTTTATGATTGCACATGGTAAAGAATGTGATTAAAGGCTCTTTTCCTATTTCAAAAGTTTTAGTTTTCGAGGGTAATAGCTACGTATGTTGAAAAAATGAAGATATTAGACTATTTTATGATTGCAAATGGTAAAGAATGTGATTAAAGGCTCTTTTCCTATTTCAAAAGTTTTAGTTTTCGAAGTTAAGAGCTTTGTCTGTGGAAAAAAAGAAGATATTAGACAATTTTATGATTGCACATGGTAAAGAATGTGATTAAAGGCTCTTTTCCTATTTCAAAAGTTTTAGTTTTCGAGGGTAATAGCTACGTATGTCGAAAAAACGAAGATATTAGACAAATTTATGATTGCACATGGTAAAGAATGTGATTAAAGGCTCTTTTCCTATTTCAAAAGTTTTAGTTTTTGAGGGTAATAGCTACGTATGTTGAAAAAATGAAGATATTAGACTATTTTATGATTGCACATGGTAAAGAAAGTGATTAAAGGCTCTTTTCCTATTTCAAAAGTTTTAGTTTTCGAGGGTAATAGCTACATATGTTGAAAAAATGAAGATATTAGACTATTTTATGATTGCACATGGTAAAGAAAGTGATTAAAGTCTCTTTTCCTATTTCAAAAGATTTAGTTTTCGAGGGTAATAGCTACGTATGTTGAAAAAATGAAGATATTAGACTATTTTATGATTGCACATGGTAAAGAATGTGATTAAAGGCTCTTTTCCTATTTCAAAAGTTTTAGTTTTCGAGGGTAATAGCTACGTATGTTGAAAAAATGAAGATATTAGACTTTTTTATGATTGCAAATGGTAAAGAATGTGATTAAAGGCTCTTTTCCTATGTCAAAAGTTTTAGTTTTCGAGGGTAATAGCTACGTATGTTGAAAAAAATGAAGATATTAGACTATTTTATGATTGCACATGGTAAAGAATGTGATTAAAAGCTCTTTTCCTATTTCAAAAGTTCTAGTTTTCGAGGGTAATAGCTACGTATGTTGAAAAAATGAAGATATTAGACTATTTTATGATTGCAAATGGTAAAAAATGTTATTAAAGGCTCTTTTCCTTTGTCAAAAGTTTTAGTTTTCGAGGGTAATAGCTAAGTCTGTGGAAAAATGAAGATATTAGACTATTTTATGATTGCACATGGTAAAGAATGTGATTAAAGGCTCTTTTCCTATGTCAAAAGTTTTAGTTTTCGAGGGTAATAGCTTTGTCTCTGGAAAAAATGAAGATAATAGACAATTTTATGATTGAACATGGTAAAGAATGTGATTAAAGGCTCTTTTCCTATTTCAAAAGTTTTAGTTTTCGAGGGTAATATCTACGTATGTTGAAAAAATGAAGATATTAGACTATTTTATGATTGCAAATGGTAAAGAATGTTTTTAAAGTCTCTTTCCCTGTGTCGAAAGTTTTAGTTTTCGAGGGTAATAGCTACGTATGTTGAAAAAATGAAGATATTAGACTATTTTATGATTGCAAATGGTAAAGAATGTGATTAAAGGCTCTTTTCATATGTCAAAAGTTTTAGTTTTCGAGGGTAATAGCTACGTATGTTGAAAAAATGAAGATATTAGACTATTTTATGATTGCAAATGGTAAAGAATGTGATTAAAGGCTCTTTTTCTATGTCAAAAGTTTTAGTTTTCGAGGGTAATAGCTACGTATGTTGAAAAAATGAAGATATTAGACTATTTTATGATTGCAAATGGTAAAGAATGTGATTAAAGGCTCTTTTCCTATTTCAAAAGTTTTAGTTTTCGAGGGTAATAGCTATGTCTGTTGAAAAAATGAAGATATTAGACTATTTTATGATTGCACATGGTAAAGAATGTGATTAAAGGCTCTTTTCCTATTCCAAAAGTTTTAGTTTTCAAGGGTAATAGCTACGTATGTTGAAAAAATGAAGATATTAGACAATTTTATGATTGCAAATGGTAAAGAATGTAATTAAAGGCTCTTTTCCTATGTCAAAATTTTAGTTTTCGAGGGTAATAGCTACGTATGTTGAAAAGAAGCAGATAATAGACTATTTTATGATTGCAAATGGTGAAGAATGTGATTAAAGGCTCTTTTCCTATTTCAAAAGTTTTAGTTTTCGAGGGTAATAGCTACGTATGTTGAAAAAATGAAGATATTAGACTATTTTATGATTGCAAATGGTAAAGAATGTGATTAAAGGCTCATTTCCTATTTCAAAAGTTTTAGTTTTCGAGGGTAAGAGCTTTGTCTGTGGAAAAAATGAAGATATTAGACAATTTTATGATTGCACATGGTAAAAAATGTGATTAAAGGCTCTTTTCCTTTTTCAAAAGTTTTAGTTTTCGAGGGTAATAGCTACGTATGTTGAAAAAATGAAGATATTAGACTATTTTATGATTGCAAATGGTAAAGAATGTGATTAAAGGCTCATTTCCTATTTCAAAAGTTTTAGTTTTCGAGGGTAATAGCTACGTATGTTGAAAAAATGAAGATATTAGACAATTTTATGATTGCACATGTTAAAGAATGTTATTAAAGGCTCTTTTCTTATTTCAAAAGTTTTAGTTTTCGAGGGTAATAGCTACGTATGTTGAAAAAATGAAGATATTAGACTATTTTATGATTGCAAATGGTAAAGAATGTGATTAAAGGCTCTATTCCTATTTCAAAAGTTTTAGTTTTCGAGGGTAATAGCTACGTATGTTGAAAAAATGAAGACACTAGACTATTTTATGATTGCAAATGGTAAAGAATGTGATCAAAGGCTCTTTTCCTATTTCAAAAGTTTTAGTTTTTTGAGGGCAAGAGCTTTGTCTGTGGAAAAAATGAAGATATTAGACAATTTTATGATTGCACATGGTAAAGAATGTGATTAAAGGCTCTTGTCCTATTTCAAAAGTTTTAGTTTCCGAGGGTAATAGCTACGTATGTTGAAAAAATGAAGATATTAGACTATTTTATGATTGCACATGGTAAATAATGTGATTAAAGGCTCTTTTCCTATGTCAAAAGTTTTAGTTTTCGAGGGTAATAGCTACGTATGTTGAAAAAATGAAGATATTAGACTATTTTATGATTGCAAATGGTAAAGAATGTGATTAAAGGCTCTTTTCCTAGTTCAAAAGTTTTAGTTTTCGAGGGTAATAGCTTTGTCTGTAGAAAAAATGAAGATATTAGACTATTTTATGAATGCATATGTTAAAGAATGTGATTAAAGGCTCTTTTCCTTTGTCAAAAGTTTTAGTTTTCGAGGGTAATAGCTACGTATGTTGAAAAAATGAAGATATTAGACAATTTTATGATTGCACATGGTAAAGAATGTGATTAAAGGCTCTTTTCCTATTTCAAAAGTTTTAGTTTTCGAGGGTAATAGCTACGTATGTTGAAAAAATGAAGATATTTGACTATTTTATGATTGCAAATGGTAAAGAATGTGATTAAAGGCTCTTTTCCTATTTCAAAAGTTTTAGTTTTCGAGGGTAATAGCTACGTATGTTGAAAAAATGAAGATATTAGACTATTTTATGATTGCACATGGTAAAGAATGTGATTAAAGTCTCTTTTCCTATTTCAAAAGTTTTAGTTTTCGAGGGTAATAGCTACGTATGTTGAAAAAATGAAGATATTAGACTATTTTATGATTGCACATGGTAAAGAATGTGGTTAAAGGGTCTTTTCCTATTTCAAAAGTTTTAGTTTTCGAGGGTAATAGCTACGTATGTTGAAAAAATGAAGATATTAGACTATTTTATGATTGCACATGGTATAAGAATGTGATTAAAGGTTCTTTTTCTATTTCAAAAGTTTTAGTTTTCGAGGGTAATAGCTACGTATGTTGAAAAAATGAAGATATTAGACTTTTTTATGATTGTAAATGGTAAAGAATGTGATTAAAGGCTCTTTTCCTATGTCAAAAGTTTTAGTTTTCGAGGGTAATAGCTACGTATGTTGAAAAAAAATGAAGATATTAGACTATTTTATGATTTCACATGGTAAAAAATGTGATTAAAGGCTCTTTTCCTATTTCAAAAGTTTTAGTTTTCGAGGGTAATAGCTACGTATGTTGAAAAAATGAAGATATTAGACTTTTTTATGATTGCAAATGGTAAAGAATGTGATTAAAGGCTCTTTTCCTATGTCAAAAGTTTTAGTTTTCGAGGGTAATAGCTACGTATGTTGAAAAAAATGAAGATATTAGACTATTTTATGATTGCACATGGTAAAGAATGTGATTAAAGGCTCTTTTCCTATGTCAAAAGTTTTAGTTTTCGAGGGTAATAGCTTTGTCTGTGGAAAAAATGAAGATATTAGACAATTTTATGATTGAACATGGTAAAGAATGTGATTAAAGGCTCTTTTCCTATTTCAAAAGTTTTAGTTTTCGAGGGTAATATCTACGTATGTTGAAAAAATGAAGATATTAGACTATTTTATGATTGCAAATGGTATAGAATGTTTTTAAAGGCTCTTTCCCTATGTCGAAAGTTTTAGTTTTCGAGGGTAATAGCTACGTATGTTGAAAAAATGAAGATATTAGACTATTTTATGATTGCAAATGGTAAAGAATGTGATTAAAGGCTCTTTTCATATGTCAAAAGTTTTAGTTTTCAAGGGTAATAGCTACGTATGTTGAAAAAATGAAGATATTAGTCTATTTTATGATTGCAAATGGTAAAGAATGTGATTAAAGGCTCTTTTCCTATGTCAAAAGTTTTAGTTTTCGAGGGTAATAGTACGTATGTTGAAAAAATGAAGACACTAGACTATTTTATGATTGCAAATGGTAAAGAATGTGATCAAAGGCTCTTTTCCTATTTCAAAAGTTTTAGTTTTCAAGGGCAAGAGCTTTGTCTGTGGAAAAAATGAAGATATTAGACAATTTTATGATTTCACATGGTAAAGAATGTGATTAAAGGCTCTTGTCCTATTTCAAAAGTTTTAGTTTCCGAGGGTAATAGCTAGGTATGTTGAAAAAATGAAGATATTACACTATTTTATGATTGCACATGGTAAAGAATGTGATTAAAGGCTCTTTTCCTATGTCAAAAGTTTTAGTTTTCGAGGGTAATAGCTACGTATGTTGAAAAAATGAAGATATTAGACTATTTTATGATTGCAAATGGTAAAGAATGTGATTAAAGGCTCTATTCCTATTTCAAAAGTTTTAGTTTTCGAGGGTAATAGCTACGTATGTTGAAAAAATGAAGACACTAGACTATTTTATGATTGCAAATGGTAAAGAATGTGATCAAAGGCTCTTTTCCTATTTCAAAAGTTTTAGTTTTCGAGGGCAAGAGCTTTGCCTGTGGAAAAAATGAAGATATTAGACTATTTTATGATTGCAAATGGTAAAGAATGTGATTAAAGGCTCTTTTCATATGTCAAAAGTTTTAGTTTTCGAGGGTAATAGCTACGTATGTTGAAAAAATGAAGATATTAGACTATTTTATGATTGCAAATGGTAAAGAATGTGATTAAAGGCTCTTTTCCTATGTCAAAAGTTTTAGTTTTCGAGGGTAAGAGCTTTGTCTGTGGAAAAAATGAAGATATTAGACAATTTTATGATTGCACATGGTAAAGAATGTGATTAAAGGCTCTTTTCCTATTTCAAAAGTTTTAGTTTTCGAGGGTAATAGCTACGTATGTTGAAAAAATGAAGATATTAGACTATTTTATGATTGCAAATGGTAAAGAATGTGATTAAAGGCTCATTTCCTATTTCAAAAGTTTTAGTTTTCGAGGGTAATAGCTACGTATGTTGAAAAAATGAAGAAATTAGACAATTTTATGATTGCACATGGTAAAGAATATGATTAAAGGCTCTTTTCTTATTTCAAAAGTTTTAGTTTTCGAGGGTAATAGCTACGTATGTTGAAAAAATGAAGATATTAGACTATTTTATGATTGCAAATGGTAAAGAATGTGATTAAAGGCTCTATTCCTATTTCAAAAGTTTTAGTTTTCGAGGGTAATAGCTACGTATGTTGAAAAAATGAAGACACTAGACTATTTTATGATTGCAAATGGTAAAGAATGTGATCAAAGGCTCTTTTCCTATTTCAAAAGTTTTAGTTTTCGAGGGCAAGAGCTTTGCCTGTGGAAAAAATGAAGATATTAGACTATTTTATGATTGCAAATGGTAAAGAATGTGATTAAAGGTTCTTGAAGATATTAGACTATTTTATGATTGCAAATGGTAAAGAATGTGATTAAAGGCTCTTTTCCTATGTCAAAAGTTTTAGTTTTCGAGGGTAATAGTACGTATGTTGAAAAAATGAAGATATTAGACTATTTTATGATTGCAAATGGTAAAGAATGTGATTAAAGGCTCTTTTCCTATTTCAAAAGTTTTAGTTTTCGAGGGTAATAGCTATGTCTGTTGAAAAAATGAAGATATTAGACTATTTTATGATTGCACATGGTAAAGAATGTGATTAAAGGCTCTTTTCCTATGTCAAAATTTTAGTTTTCGAGGGTAATAGCTACGTATGTTGAAAAAATGAAGATATTAGACTATTTTATGATTGCAAATGGTAAAGAATGTGATTAAAGGTTCATTTCCTATTTCCAAAGTTTTAGTTTTCGAGGGTAATAGCTATGTCTGTTGAAAAAATGAAGATATTAGACTATTTTATGATTGCACATGGTAAAGAATGTGATTAAAGGCTCTTTTCCTATTTCAAAAGTTTTAGTTTTCAAGGGTAATAGCTACGTATGTTGAAAAAATGAAGATATTAGACAATTTTATGATTGCAAATGGTAAAGAATGTGATTAAAGGCTCTTTTCCTATTTCAAAAGTTTTAGTTTTCGAGGGTAATAGCTACGTATGTTGAAAAAAAGCAGATATTAGACTATTTTATGATTGCAAATGGTAAAGAATGTGATTAAAGGCTCTTTTCCTATTTCAAAAGTTTTAGTTTTCGAGGGTAATAGCTACGTATGTTGAAAAAATGAAGATATTAGACTATTTTATGATTGCAAATGGTAAAGAATGTGATTAAAGGCTCTATTCCTATTTCAAAAGTTTTAGTTTTCGAGGGTAATAGCTACGTATGTTGAAAAAATGAAGATATTAGACTTTTTTATGATTGCAAATGGTAAAGAATGTGATTAAAGGCTCTTTTCCTATGTCAAAAGTTTTAGTTTTCGAGGGTAATAGCTACGTATGTTGAAAAAAAATGAAGATATTAGACTATTTTATGATTGCACATGGTAAAGAATGTGATTAAAGGCTCTTTTCCTATTTCAAAAGTTTTAGTTTTCGAGGGTAATAGCTACGTATGTTGAAAAAATGAAGATATTAGACTATTTTATGACTGCAAATGGTAAAGAATGTGATTAAAGGCTCTATTCCTATTTCAAAAGTTTTAGTTTTCGAGGGTAATAGCTACGTATGTTGAAAAAATGAAGACACTAGACTATTTTATGATTGCAAATGGTAAAGAATGTGATCAAAGGCTCTTTTCCTATTTCAAAAGTTTTAGTTTTCGAGGGCAAGAGCTTTGCCTGTGGAAAAAATGAAGATATTAGACTATTTTATGATTGCAAATGGTAAAGAATGTGATTAAAGGCTCTTTTCATATGTCAAAAGTTTTAGTTTTCGAGGGTAATAGCTACCTATGTTGAAAAAATGAAGATATTAGACTATTTTATGATTGCAAATGGTAAAGAATGTGATTAAAGGCTCTTTTCCTATGTCAAAAGTTTTAGTTTTCGAGGGTAATAGTACGTATGTTGAAAAAATGAAGATATTAGACTATTTTATGATTGCAAATGGTAAAGAATGTGATTAAAGGCTCTTTTCCTATTTCAAAAGTTTTAGTTTTCGAGGGTAATAGCTATGTCTGTTGAAAAAATGAAGATATTAGACTATTTTATGATTGCACATGGTAAAGAATGTGATTAAAGGCTCTTTTCCTATTTCAAAAGTTTTAGTTTTCAAGGGTAATAGCTACGTATGTTGAAAAAATGAAGATATTAGACAATTTTATGATTGCAAATGGTAAAGAATGTAATTAAAGGCTCTTTTCCTATGTCAAAATTTTAGTTTTCGAGGGTAATAGCTACGTATGTTGAAAAAAAGAAGATATTAGACTATTTTATGATTGCAAATGGTAAAGAATGTGATTAAAGGCTCTTTTCCTATTTCAAAAGTTTTAGTTTTCGAGGGTAATAGCTATGTCTGTTGAAAAAATGAAGATATTAGACTATTTTATGATTGCACATGGTAAAGAATGTGATTAAAGGCTCTTTTCCTATTTCAAAAGTTTTAGTTTTCAAGGGTAATAGCTACGTATGTTGAAAAAATGAAGATATTAGACAATTTTATGATTGCAAATGGTAAAGAATGTAATTAAAGGCTCTTTTCCTATGTCAAAATTTTAGTTTTCGAGGGTAATAGCTACGTATGTTGAAAAAAAGCAGATATTAGACTATTTTATGATTGCAAATGGTAAAGAATGTGATTAAAGGCTCTTTTCCTATTTCAAAAGTTTTAGTTTTCGAGGGTAATAGCTACGTATGTTGAAAAAATGAAGATATTAGACTATTTTATGATTGCAAATGGTAAAGAATGTGATTAAAGGCTCTATTCCTATTTCAAAAGTTTTAGTTTTCGAGGGTAATAGCTACGTATGTTGAAAAAATGAAGACACTAGACTATTTTATGATTGCAAATGGTAAAGAATGTGATCAAAGGCTCTTTTCCTATTTCAAAAGTTTTAGTTTTCGAGGGCAAGAGCTTTGTCTGTGGAAAAAATTAAGATATTAGACAATTTTATGATTGCACATGGTAAAGAATGTGATTAAAGGCTCTTGTCCTATTTCAAAAGTTTTAGTTTCCGAGGGTAATAGCTACGTATGTTGAAAAAATGAAGATATTAGACTATTTTATGATTGCACATGGTAAAGAATGTGATTAAAGGCTCTTTTCCTATGTCAAAAGTTTTAGTTTTCGAGGGTAATAGCTACGTATGTTGAAAAAATGAAGATATTAGACTATTTTATGATTGCAATGGTAAAGAATGTGATTAAAGGCTCTTTTCCTAGTTCAAAAGTTTTAGTTTTCGAGGGTAATAGCTTTGTCTGTAGAAAAAATGAAGATATTAGACTATTTTATGATTGCATATGGTAAAGAATGTGATTAAAGGCTCTTTTCCTTTGTCAAAAGTTTTAGTTTTCGAGGGTAATAGCTACGTATGTTGAAAAAATGAAGATATTAGACATTTTATGATTGCACATGGTAAAGAATGTGATTAAAGGCTCTTTTCCTATTTCAAAAGTTTTAGTTTTCGAGGGTAATAGCTACGTATGTTGAAAAAATGAAGATATTAGACTATTTTATGATTGCAAATGGTAAAGAATGTGATTAAAGGCTCTTTTCCTATTTCAAAAGTTTTAGTTTTCGAGGGTAATAGCTACGTATGTTGAAAAAATGAAGATATTAGACTATTTTATGATTGCACATGGTAAAGAATGTGATTAAAGGCTCTTTTCCTATTTCAAAAGTTTTAGTTTTCGAGGGTAATAGCTACGTATGTTGAAAAAATGAAGATATTAGACTATTTTATGATTGCACATGGTAAAGAATGTGATTAAAGGGTCTTTTCCTATTTCAAAAGTTTTAGTTTTCGAGGGTAATAGCTACGTATGTTGAAAAAATGAAGATATTAGACTATTTTATGATTGCACATGGTATAAGAATGTGATTAAAGGCTCTTTTCCTATTTCAAAAGTTTTAGTTTTCGAGGGTAATAGCTACGTATGTTGAAAAAATGAAGATATTAGACTTTTTTATGATTGCAAATGGTAAAGAATGTGATTAAAGGCTCTTTTCCTATGTCAAAAGTTTTAGTTTTCGAGGGTAATAGCTACGTATGTTGAAAAAAAATGAAGATATTAGACTATTTTATGATTGCACATGGTAAAGAATGTGATTAAAGGCTCTTTTCCTATTTCAAAAGTTTTAGTTTTCGAGGGTAATAGCTACGTATGTTGAAAAAATGAAGATATTAGACTATTTTATGATTGCACATGGTAAAGAATGTGATTAAAGGCTCTTTTCCTATTTCAAAAGTTTTAGTTTTCGAGGGTAATAGCTACGTATGTTGAAAAAATGAAGATATTAGACTATTTTTATGATTGCAAATGGTAAAGAATGTGATTAAAGGCTCTTTTCCTATTTCAAAAGTTTTAGTTTTCGAGGGTAATAGCTACGTATGTTGAAAAAAATGAAGATATTAGACTATTTTATGATTGCAAATGGTAAAGAATGTGATTAAAGGCTCTTTTCCTATTTCAAAAGTTTTAGTTTTCGAGGGTAATAGCTACGTATGTTGAAAAAATGAAGATATTAGACTATTTTATGATTGCAAATGGTAAAGAATGTGATTAAAGGCTCTTTTCCTATTTCAAAAGTTTTAGTTTTCGAGGGTAATAGCTACGTATGTTGAAAAAATGAAGATATTAGACTATTTTATGATTGCAAATGGTAAAGAATGTGATTAAAGGCTCTTTTCCTATGTCAAAAGTTTTAGTTTTCGAGGGTAATAGCTACGTATGTTGAAAAAATGAAGATATTAGACTATTTTATGATTGCAAATGGTAAAGAATGTGATTAAAGGCTCTTTTCCTATGTCAAAAGTTTTAGTTTTCGAGGGTAATAGCTACGTATGTTGAAAAAATGAAGATATTAGACTATTTTATGATTGCAAATGGTAAAGAATGTGATTAAAGGCTCTTTTCCTATTTCAAAAGTTTTAGTTTTCGAGGGTAATAGCTACGTATGTTGAAAAAATGAAGATATTAGACTATTTTATGATTGCAAATGGTAAAGAATGTGATTAAAGGCTCTTTTCCTATTTCAAAAGTTTTAGTTTTCGAGGGTAATAGCTACGTATGTTGAAAAAATGAAGATATTAGACTATTTTATGATTGCAAATGGTAAAGAATGTGATTAAAGGCTCTTTTCCTATGTCAAAAGTTTTAGTTTTCGAGGGTAATAGCTACGTATGTTGAAAAAATGAAGATATTAGACTATTTTATGATTGCACATGGTAAAGAATGTGATTAAAGGCTCTTTTCCTATTTCAAAAGTTTTAGTTTTCGAGGGTAATAGCTACGTATGTTGAAAAAATGAAGATATTAGACTATTTTATGATTGCAAATGGTAAAGAATGTGATTAAAGGCTCTTTTCCTATTTCAAAAGTTTTAGTTTTCGAGGGTAATAGCTACGTATGTTGAAAAAATGAAGATATTAGACTATTTTATGATTGCAAATGGTAAAGAATGTGATTAAAGGCTCTTTTCCTATTTCAAAAGTTTTAGTTTTCGAGGGTAATAGCTACGTATGTTGAAAAAATGAAGATATTAGACTATTTTATGATTGCAAATGGTAAAGAATGTGATTAAAGGCTCTTTTCCTATTTCAAAAGTTTTAGTTTTCGAGGGTAATAGCTACGTATGTTGAAAAAATGAAGATATTAGACTATTTTATGATTGCAAATGGTAAAGAATGTGATTAAAGGCTCTTTTCCTATTTCAAAAGTTTTAGTTTTCGAGGGTAATAGCTACGTATGTTGAAAAAATGAAGATATTAGACTATTTTATGATTGCAAATGGTAAAGAATGTGATTAAAGGCTCTTTTCCTATTTCAAAAGTTTTAGTTTTCGAGGGTAATAGCTACGTATGTTGAAAAAATGAAGATATTAGACTAATTTTATGATTGCAAATGGTAAAGAATGTGATTAAAGGCTCTTTTCCTATGTCAAAAGTTTTAGTTTTCGAGGGTAATAGCTACGTATGTTGAAAAAATGAAGATATTAGACTATTTTATGATTGCAAATGGTAAAGAATGTGATTAAAGGCTCTTTTCCTATTCAAAAGTTTTAGTTTTCGAGGGTAATAGCTACGTATGTTGAAAAAATGAAGATATTAGACTATTTTATGATTGCAAATGGTAAAGAATGTGATTAAAGGCTCTTTTCCTATTTCAAAAGTTTTAGTTTTCGAGGGTAATAGCTACGTATGTTGAAAAAATGAAGATATTAGACTATTTTATGATTGCAATGGTAAAGAATGTGATTAAAGGCTCTTTTCCTATTTCAAAAGTTTTAGTTTTCGAGGGTAATAGCTACGTATGTTGAAAAAATGAAGATATTAGACTATTTTATGATTGCAAATGGTAAAGAATGTGATTAAAGGCTCTTTTCCTATTTCAAAAGTTTTAGTTTTCGAGGGTAATAGCTACGTATGTTGAAAAAATGAAGATATTAGACTATTTTATGATTGCAAATGGTAAAGAATGTGATTAAAGGCTCTTTTCCTATTTCAAAAGTTTTAGTTTTCGAGGGTAATAGCTACGTATGTTGAAAAAATGAAGATATTAGACTATTTTATGATTGCACATGGTAAAGAATGTGATTAAAGGCTCTTTTCCTATTTCAAAAGTTTTAGTTTTCGAGGGTAATAGCTACGTATGTTGAAAAAATGAAGATATTAGACTATTTTATGATTGCACATGGTAAAGAATGTGATTAAAGGCTCTTTTCCTATTTCAAAAGTTTTAGTTTTCGAGGGTAATAGCTACGTATGTTGAAAAAATGAAGATATTAGACTATTTTATGATTGCAAATGGTAAAGAATGTGATTAAAGGCTCTTTTCCTATGTCAAAAGTTTTAGTTTTCGAGGGTAATAGCTACGTATGTTGAAAAAATGAAGATATTAGACTTTTTATGATTGCAAATGGTAAAGAATGTGATTAAAGGCTCTTTTCCTATTTCAAAAGTTTTAGTTTTCGAGGGTAATAGCTACGTATGTTGAAAAAATGAAGATATTAGACTATTTTATGATTGCAAATGGTAAAGAATGTGATTAAAGGCTCTTTTCCTATTTCAAAAGTTTTAGTTTTCGAGGGTAATAGCTACGTATGTTGAAAAAATGAAGATATTAGACTATTTTATGATTGCAAATGGTAAAGAATATGATTAAAGGCTCTTTTCCTATGTCAAAAGTTTTAGTTTTCGAGGGTAATAGCTACGTATGTTGAAAAAATGAAGATATTAGACTATTTTATGATTGCAAATGGTAAAGAATGTGATTAAAGGCTCTTTTCCTATTTCAAAAGTTTTAGTTTTCGAGGGTAAAAGCTACGTATGTTGAAAAAATGAAGATATTAGACAATTTTATGATTGCAAATGGTAAAGAATGTGATTAAAGGCTCTTTTCCTATTTTAAAAGTTTTAGTTTTCGAGGGTAATAGCTACGTATGTTGAAAAAATGAAGATATTAGACTAATTTATGATTGCAAATGGTAAAGAATGTGATTAAAGGCTCTTTTCCTATTTCAAAAGTTTTAGTTTTCGAGGGTAATAGCTACGTATGTTGAAAAAATGAAGATATTTCACTATTTTATGATTGCAAATGGTAAAGAATGTGATTAAAGGCTCTTTTCCTATGTCAAAAGTTTTAGTTTTCGAGGGTAATAGCTACATATGTTGAAAAAATGAAGATATTAGACTATTTTATGATTGCAAATGGTAAAGAATGTGATTAAAGGCTCTTTTCCTATTTCAAAAGTTTTAGTTTTCGAGGGTAGTAGCTACGTATGTTGAAAAAATGAAGATTTTAGACTATTTTATGATTGCACATGGTGAAGAATGTGATTAAAGGCTCTTTTCCTATTTCAAAAGTTTTAGTTTTCAAGGGTAATAGCTATGTCTGTGGAAAAAATGAAGATATTAGACTATTTTATGATTGCAAATGGTAAAGAATGTGATTAAAGGCTCTTTTCCTATTTCAAAAGTTTTTTTTTCGAGGGTAATAGCTACGTATATTGAAAAAATGAAGATAATAGACAATTTTATGATTGCAAATGGTAAAGAATGTGATTAAAGGCTCTTTTCCTATTTCAAAAGTATTTTTTCGAGGGTAATAGCTACGTATATTGAAAAAATGAAGATAATAGACAATTTTATGATTGCAAATGGTAAAGAATGTGATTAAAGGCTCTTTTCCTATTTCAAAAGTATTAGTTTTCAAGGGTAATAGCTATGTCTGTGGAAAAAATTAAGATATTAGACTATTTTATGATTGCACATGGTAAAGAATGTGATTAAAGGCTCTTTTCCTTTGTCAAAAGTTTTAGTTTTCGAGGGTAATAGCTACATATGTTGAAAAAATGAAGTTATTAGACTATTTTATGATTGCAAATGGTAAAGAATGTGATTAAAGGCTCTTTTCCTATGTCAAAAGTTTTAGTTTTCGAGGGTAATAGCTACGTATATTGAAAAAATGAAGATATTAGACAATTTTATGATTGCAAATGGTAAAGAATGTGATTAAAGGCTCTTTTCCTATTTTAAAAGTTTTAGTTTTCGAGGGTAATAGCTACGTATGTTGAAAAAATGAAGATATTAGACTATTTTATGATTGCAAATGGTAAAGAATGTGATTAAAGGGTCTTTTCCTATTTCAAAAGTTTTAGTTTTCGAGGGTAATAGCTATGTCTGTGGAAAAAATGAAGATATTAGACTATTTTATGATTGCACATGGTAAAGAATGTGATTAAAGGCTCTTTTCCTATGTCAAAAGTTTTAGTTCTCGAGGGTAATAGCTACGTATGTTGAAAAAATGAAGATATTAGACTATTTTATGATTGCAAATGGTAAAGAATGTGATTAAAGGCTCTTTTCCTATGTCAAAAGTTTTATTTTTCGATGGTAATAGCTACGTATGTTGAAAAAATGAAGATATTAGACAATTTTATGATTGCACATGGTAAAGAATGTGATTAAAGGCTCTTTTCCTATGTCAAAAGTTTTAGTTTTCGAGGGTAATAGCAACGTAAGTTGAAAAAATGAAGATATTAGACTATTTTATGATCGCACATGGTAAAGAATGTGATTAAAGGCTCTTTTCCTATTTCAAAAGTTTTAGTTTTCGAGGGTAATAGCTACGTATGTTGAAAAAATGAAGATATTAGACTAATTTATGATTGCAAATGGTAAAGAATGTGATTAAAGGCTCTTTTCCTATTTCAAAAGTTTTAGTTTTCGGGGGTAATAGCTACGTATGTTAAAAAAAATGAAGATATTAGACTATTTTATGATTGCAAATGGTAAAGAATGTGATTAAAGGCTCTTTTCCTATTTTAAAAGTTTTAGTTTTCGAGGGTAATAGCTTTGTCTGTGGAAAAAATGAAGATATTAGACAATTTTATGATTGCACATGGTAAAGAATGTGATTAAAGGCTGTTTTCCCATTTCAAAAGTTTTAGTTTTCGAGGGTAATAGCTACGTATGTTGAAAAAATGAAGATATTAGACTATTTTATGATTGCAAATGGTAAAGAATGTGATTAAAGGCACTTTTCCTATTTCAAAAGTTTTAGTTTTCGAGGGTAATAGCTATGTCTGCGGAAAAAATGAAGATATTAGACTATTTTATGATTGCACATGGTAAAGAATGTGATTAAAGGCTCTTTTCATATGTCAAAAGTTTTAGTTTTCGAGGGTAATAGCTACGTATGTTGAAAAAATGAAGATATTAGACTATTTTATGATTGCAAATGGTAAAGAATAGGATTAAAGGCTCTTTTCCCATTTCAAAAGTTTTAGTTTTCGAGGGTAATAGCTACGTATGTTGAAAAAATGAAGATATTAGACTATTTTATGATTGCAAATGGTAAAGAATGTGATTAAAGGCTCTTTTCCTATTTCAAAAGTTTTAGTTTTCGAGGGTAATAGCTATGTCTGTGGAAAAAAATGAAGATATTAGACTATTTTATGATTGCACATGGTAAAGAATGTGATTAAAGGCCCTTTTCCTACGTCAAAAGTTTTAGTTTTCGAGGGTAATAGCTACGTATGTTGAAAAAATGAAGATATTAGACTATTTTATGATTGCAAATGGTAAAGAATGTGATTAAAGGCTCTTTTAATATGTCAAAAGTTTTAGTTTTCGAGGGTAATAGCTACGTATGTTGAAAAAATGAAGATATTAGACTATTTTATGATTGCAAATGGTAAAGAATGTGATTAAAGGCTCTTTTCCTATTTCAAAAGTTTTAGTTTTCGAGGGTAATAGCTACGTATGTTGAAAAAATGAAGATATTAGACTATTTTATGATTGCAAATGGTAAAGAATGTGATTAAAGGCTCTTTTCCTATGTCAAAAGTTTTAGTTTTCGAGGGTAATAGCAACGTAAGTTGAAAAAATGAAGATATTAGACTATTTTATGATTGCACATGGTAAAGAATGTGATTAAATGCTCTTTTCCTATTTCAAAAGTTTTAGTTTTCGAGGGTAATAGCTACGTATGTTGAAAAAATGAAGATATTAGACTATTTTATGATTGCAAATGGTAAAGAATGTGATTAAAGGCTCTTTTCCTATTTCAAAAGTTTTAGTTTTCGGGGGTAATAGCTACGTATGTTGAAAAAATGAAGATATTAGACTATTTTATGATTGCAAATGGTAAAGAATGTGATTAAAGGCTCTTTTCCTATGTGAAAAGTTTTTGGTTTTCGAGGGTAATAGCTTTGTCTGTGGAAAAAATGAAGATATTAGACAATTTTATGATTGCACATGGTAAAGAATGTGATTAAAGGCTGTTTTCCCATTTCAAAAGTTTTAGTTTTCGAGGGTAATAGCTACGTATGTTGAAAAAATGAAGATATTAGACTATTTTATGATTGCAAATGGTAAAGAATGTGATTAAAGGCTCTTTTCCTATTTCAAAAGTTTTAGTTTTCGAGGGTAATAGCTATGTCTGCGGAAAAAATGAAGATATTAGACTATTTTATGATTGCACATGGTAAAGAATGTGATTAAAGGCTCTTTTCCTATGTCAAAAGTTTTAGTTTTCGAGGGTAATAGCTACGTATGTTGAAAAAAATGAAGATATTAGACTATTTTATGATTGCAAATGGTAAAGAATAGGATTAAAGGCTCTTTTCCCATTTCAAAAGTTTTAGTTTTCGAGGGTAATAGCTACGTATGTTGAAAAAATGAAGATATTAGACTATTTTATGATTGCAAATGGTAAAGAATGTGATTAAAGGCTCTTTTCCTATTTCAAAAGTTTTAGTTTTCGAGGGTAATAGCTATGTCTGTGGAAAAAATGAAGATATTAGACTATTTTATGATTGCACATGGTAAAGAATGTGATTAAAGGCTCTTTTCCTACGTCAAAAGTTTTAGTTTTCAAAGGTAATAGCTACGTATTTTGAAAAAAATGAAGATATTAGACTATTTTATGATTGCAAATGGTAAAGAATGTGATTAAAGGCTCTTTTCCTATGTCAAAAGTTTTAGTTTTCGAGGGTAATAGCTACGTATGTTGAAAAAATGAAGATATTAGACTATTTTATGATTGCAAATGGTAAAGAATGTGATTAAAGGCTCTTTTCCTATTTCAAAAGTTTTAGTTTTCGAGGGTAATAGCTACGTATGTTGAAAAAATGAAGATATTAGACTATTTTATGATTGCAAATGGTAAAGAATGTGATTAAAGGCTCTTTTCCTATGTCAAAAGTTTTAGTTTTCGAGGGTAATAGCTACGTATGTTGAAAAAATGAAGATATTAGACTATTTTATGATTGCAAATGGTAAAGAATGTGATTAAAGGCTCTTTTCCTATTTCAAAAGTTTTAGTTTTCGAGGGTAATAGCTACTTATGTTGAAAAAATGAAGATATTAGACAATTTTATGATTGCAAATGGTAAAGAATGTGATTAAAGGCTCTTTTCCTAATTTAAAAGTTTTAGTTTTCGAGGATAATAGCTACGTATGTTGAAAAAATGAAGATATAGACTAATTTATGATTGCAAAAGGTAAAGAATGTGATTAAAGGCTCTTTTCCTATTTTAAAAGTTTTAGTTTTCGAGGGTAATAGCTACGTATGTTGAAAAAATGAAGATATTTCACTATTTTATGATTGCAAATGGTAAGGAATGTGATTAAAGGCTCTTTTCCTATTTCAAAAGTTTTAGTTTTCGAGGGTAATAGCTATGTCTGTGGAAAAAATGAAAATGTTAGACTATTTTATGATTGCACATGGTAAAGAATGTGATTAAATGCTCTTTTCCTATGTCAAAAGTTTTAGTTTTCGAGGGTAATAGCTACGTATGTTGAAAAAATGAAGTTATTAGACTATTTTATGATTGCAAATGGTAAAGAATGTGATTAAAGGCTCTTTTCCTATTTCAAAAGTTTTTTTTTTCGAGGGTAATAGCTACGTATATTGAAAAAATGAAGATATTAGACAATTTTATGATTGCAAATGGTAAAGAATGTGATTAAAGGCTCTTTTCCTATTTTAAAAGTTTTAGTTTTCGAGGGTAATAGCTACGTATGTTGAAAAAATGAAGATATTAGACTATTTTATGATTGCAAATGGTAAAGAATGTGATTAAAGGGTCTTTTCCTATTTCAAAAGTTTTAGTTTTCGAGGGTAATAGCTATGTCTGTGGAAAAAATGAAGATATTAGACTATTTTATGATTGCACATGGTAAAGAATGTGATTAAAGGCTCTTTTCCTATGTCAAAAGTTTTAGTTCTCGAGGGTAATAGCTAAGTATGTTGAAAAAAAGAAGATATTAGACTATTTTATGATTGCAAATGGTAAAGAATGTGATTAAAGGCTCTTTTCCTATGTCAAAAGTTTTATTTTTCGATGGTAATAGCTACGTATGTTGAAAAAATGAAGATATTAGACAATTTTATGATTGCACATGGTAAAGAATGTGATTAAAGGCTCTTTTCCTATGTCAAAAGTTTTAGTTTTCGAGGGTAATAGCAACGTAAGTTGAAAAAATGAAGATATTAAACCATTTTATGATCGCACATGGTAAAGAATGTGATTAAAGGCTCTTTTCCTATTTCAAAAGTTTTAGTTTTCGAGGGTAATAGCTACGTATGTTGAAAAAATGAAGATATTAGACTATTTTATGATTGCAAATGGTAAAGAATGTGATTAAAGGCTCTTTTCCTATTTCAAAAGTTTTAGTTTTCGGGGGTAATAGCTACGTATGTTAAAAAAATGAAGATATTAGACTATTTTATGATTGCAAATGGTAAAGAATGTGATTAAAGGCTCTTTTCCTATTTTAAAAAATTTAGTTTTCGAGGGTAATAGCTACGTATGTTGAAAAAAATGAAGATATTAGACTATTTTATGATTGCAAATGGTAAAGAATAGGATTAAAGGCTCTTTTCCCATTTCAAAAGTTTTAGTTTTTGAGGGTAATAGCTACGTATGTTGAAAAAATGAAGATAATAGACTATTTTATGATCGCAAATGGTAAAGAATGTGATTAAAGGCTCTTTTCCTATTTCAAAAGTTTTAGTTTTCGAGGGTAATAGCTATGTCTGTGGAAAAAATGAAGATATTAGACTATTTTATGATTGCACATGGTAAAGAATGTGATTAAAGGCTCTTTTCCCACGTCAAAAGTTTTAGTTTTCGAGGGTAATAGCTACGTATGTTGAAAAAATGAAGATATTAGACTATTTTATGATTGCAAATGGTAAAGAATGTGATTAAAGGCTCTTTTCCTATGTCAAAAGTTTTAGTTTTCGAGGGTAATAGCTACGTATGTTGAAAAAATGAAGATATTAGACTATTTTATGATTGCAATTGGTAAAGAATGTGATTAAAGGCTCTTTTCCTATTTCAAAAGTTTTAGTTTTCGAGGGTAATAGCTACGTATGTTGAAAAAATGAAGATATTAGACTATTTTATGATTGCAAATGGTAAAGAATGTGATTAAAGGCTCTTTTCCTATGTCAAAAGTTTTAGTTTTCGAGGGTAATAGCTACGTATGTTGAAAAAATGAAGATATTAGACTATTTTATGATTGCAAATGGTAAAGAATGTGATTAAAGGCTCTTTTCCCATTTCAAAAGTTTTAGTTTTTGAGGGTAATAGCTACGTATGTTGAAAAAATGAAGATATTAGACAATTTTATGATTGCAAATGGTAAAGAATGTGATTAAAGGCTCTTTTCCTAATTTAAAAGTTTTAGTTTTCGAGGATAATAGCTACGTATGTTGAAAAAATGAAGATATAGACTAATTTATGATTGCAAAAGGTAAAGAATGTGATTAAAGGCTCTTTTCCTATTTCAAAAGTTTTAGTTTTCGAGGGTAATAGCTAGGTATGTTGAAAAAATGAAGATATTTCACTATTTTATGATTGCAAATGGTAAGGAATGTGATTAAAGGCTCTTTTCCTATTTCAAAAGTTTTAGTTTTCGAGGGTAATAGCTATGTCTGTGGAAAAAATGAAGATGTTAGACTATTTTATGATTGCACATGGTAAAGAATGTGATTAAAGGCTCTTTTCCTATGTCAAAAGTTTTAGTTTTCGAGGGTAATAGCTACATATGTTGAAAAAATGAAGTTATTAGACTATTTTATGATTGCAAATGGTAAAGAATGTGATTAAAGGCTCTTTTCCTATTTCAAAAGTTTTTTTTTCGAGGGTAATAGCTACGTATATTGAAAAAATGAAGATATTAGACAATTTTATGATTGCAAATGGTAAAGAATGTGATTAAAGGCTCTTTTCCTATTTTAAAAGTTTTAGTTTTCGAGGGTAATAGCTACGTATGTTGAAAAAATGAAGATATTAGACTATTTTATGATTGCAAATGGTAAAGAATGTGATTAAAGGGTCTTTTCCTATTTCAAAAGTTTTAGTTTTCGAGGGTAATAGCTACGTATGTGGAAAAAATGTTTTCGAGGGTAATAGCTACGTATGTTGAAAAAATGAAGATATTAGACTATTTTATGATTGCAAATGGTAAAGAATGTGATTAAAGGCTCTTTTCCTATGTCAAAAGTTTTAGTTTTCGAGGGTAATAGCTACGTATGTTGAAAAAATGAAGATATTAGACTATTTTATGATTGCAAATGGTAAAGAATGTGATTAAAGGCTCTTTTCCCATTTCAAAAGTTTTAGTTTTCGAGGGTAATAGCTACGTATGTTGAAAAAATGAAGATATTAGACAATTTTATGATTGCAAATGGTAAAGAATGTGATTAAAGGCTCTTTTCCTAATTTAAAAGTTTTAGTTTTCGAGGATAATAGCTACGTATGTTGAAAAAATGAAGATATAGACTAATTTATGATTGCAAAAGGTAAAGAATGTGATTAAAGGCTCTTTTCCTATTTCAAAAGTTTTAGTTTTCGAGGGTAATAGCTAGGTATGTTGAAAAAATGAAGATATTTCACTATTTTATGATTGCAAATGGTAAGGAATGTGATTAAAGGCTCTTTTCCTATTTCAAAAGTTTTAGTTTTCGAGGGTAATAGCTATGTCTGTGGAAAAAATGAAGATGTTAGACTATTTTATGATTGCACATGGTAAAGAATGTGATTAAAGGCTCTTTTCCTATGTCAAAAGTTTTAGTTTTCGAGGGTAATAGCTACATATGTTGAAAAAATGAAGTTATTAGACTATTTTATGATTGCAAATGGTAAAGAATGTGATTAAAGGCTCTTTTCCTATTTCAAAAGTTTTTTTTTCGAGGGTAATAGCTACGTATATTGAAAAAATGAAGATATTAGACAATTTTATGATTGCAAATGGTAAAGAATGTGATTAAAGGCTCTTTTCCTATTTTAAAAGTTTTAGTTTTCGAGGGTAATAGCTACGTATGTTGAAAAAATGAAGATATTAGACTATTTTATGATTGCAAATGGTAAAGAATGTGATTAAAGGGTCTTTTCCTATTTCAAAAGTTTTAGTTTTCGAGGGTAATAGCTATGTCTGTGGAAAAAATGAAGATATTAGACTATTTTATGATTGCACATGGTAAAGAATGTGATTAAAGGCTCTTTTCCTATGTCAAAAGTTTTAGTTCTCGAGGGTAATAGCTACGTATTTTGAAAAAAAGAAGATATTTGACTATTTTATGATTGCAAATGGTAAAGAATGTGATTAAAGGCTCTTTTCCTATGTCAAAAGTTTTATTTTTCGATGGTAATAGCTACGTATGTTGAAAAAATGAAGATATTAGACAATTTTATGATTGCACATGGTAAAGAATGTGATTAAAGGCTCTTTTCCTATGTCAAAAGTTTTAGTTTTCGAGGGTAATAGCAACGTAAGTTGAAAAAATGAAGATATTAGACTATTTTATGATCGCACATGGTAAAGAATGTGATTAAAGGCTCTTTTCCTATTTCAAAAGTTTTAGTTTTCGAGGGTAATAGCTACGTATGTTGAAAAAATGAAGATATTAGACTATTTTATGATTGCAAATGGTAAAGAATGTGATTAAAGGCTCTTTTCCTATTTCAAAAGTTTTAGTTTTCGGGGGTAATAGCTACGTATGTTAAAAAAATGAAGATATTAGACTATTTTATGATTGCAAATGGTAAAGAATGTGATTAAAGGCTCTTTTCCTATTTTAAAAGTTTTAGTTTTCGAGGGTAATAGCTTTGTCTGTGGAAAAAAGGAAGATATTAGACAATTTTATGATTGCACATGGTAAAGAATGTGATTAAAGGCTGTTTTCCCATTTCAAGTGTTTTAGTTTTCGAGGGTAATAGCTACGTATGTTGAAAAAATGAAGATATTAGACTATTTTATGATTACAAATGGTAAAGAATGTGATTAAAGGCACTTTTCCTATTTCAAAAGTTTTAGTTTTCGAGGGTAATAGCTATGTCTGCGGAAAAAATGAAGATATTAGACTATTTTATGATTGCACATGGTAAAGAATGCGATTAAAGGCTTTTTTCATATGTCAAAAGTTTTAGTTTTCGAGGGTAATAGCTACGTATGTTAAAAAAATGAAGATATTAGACTATTTTATGATTGCAAATGGTAAAGAATTTGATTAAAGGCTCTTTTCCTATTTTAAAAGTTTTAGTTTTCGAGGGTAATAGCTTTGTCTGTGGAAAAAATGAAGATATTAGACAATTTTATGATTGCACATGGTAAAGAATGTGATTAAAGGCTGTTTTCCCATTTCAAAAGTTTTAGTTTTCGAGGGTAATAGCTACGTATGTTGAAAAAATGAAGATATTAGACTATTTTATGATTACAAATGGTAAAGAATGTGATTAAAGGCTCTTTTCCTATTTCAAAAGTTTTAGTTTTCGAGGGTAATAGCTATGTCTGCGGAAAAAATGAAAATATTAGACTATTTTATGATTGCAAATGGTAAAGAATAGGATTAAAGGCTCTTTTCCCATTTCAAAAGTTTTAGTTTTCGAGGGTAATAGCTATGTCTGTGGAAAAAATGAAGATATTAGACTATTTTATGATTGCACATGGTAAAGAATGTTATTAAAGGCCCTTTCCCTACGTCAAAAGTTTTAGTTTTCGAGGGTAATAGCTACGTATGTTGAAAAAATGAAAATATTAGACTATTTTATGATTGCAAATGGTAAGAATGTGATTAAAGGCTCTTTTAATATGTCAAAAGTTTTAGTTTTCGAGGGTAATAGCTACGTATGTTGAAAAAATGAAGATATTAGACTATTTTATGATTGCAAATGGTAAAGAATGTGATTAAAGGCTCTTTTTCTATTTCAAAAGTTTTAGTTTTCGAGGGTAATAGCTACGTATGTTGAAAAAATGAAGATATTAGACTTTTTTATGATTGCAAATGGTAAAGAATGTGATTAAAGGCTCTTTTCCTATGTCAAAAGTTTTAGTTTTCGAGGGTAATAGCTACGTATGTTGAAAAAATGAAGATATTAGACTATTTTATGATTGCAAATGGTAAAGAATGTGATTAAAGGCTCTTTTCCTATGTCAAAAGTTTTAGTTTTCGAGGGTAATAGCTACGTATGTTGAAAAAATGAAGATATTAGACAATTTTATGATTGCAAATGGTAAAGAATGTGATTAAAGGCTCTTTTCCTATTTTAAAAGTTTTAGTTTTCGAGGGTAATAGCTACGTATGTTGAAAAAATGAAGATATTAGACAAATTTATGATTGCAAATGGTAAAGAATGTGATTAAAGGCTGTTTTCCCATTTCAAAAGTTTTAGTTTTCGAGGGTAATAGCTACGTATGTTGAAAAAATGAAGATATTAGACTATTTTATGATTACAAATGGTAAAGAATGTGATTGAAGGCACTTTTCCTATTTCAAAAGTTTTAGTTTTCGAGGGTAATAGCTATGTCTGCGGAAAAAATTAAGATATTAGACCATTTTATGATTGCACATGGTAAAGAATGTGATTAAAGGCTCTTTTCATATGTCAAAAGTTTTAGTTTTCGAGGGTAATAGCTACGTATGTTAAAAAAAATGAAGATATAAGACTATTTTATGATTGCAAATGGTAAAGAATGTGATTAAAGGCTCTTTTCCTATTTTAAAAGTTTTAGTTTTCGAGGGTAATAGCTTTGTCTGTGGAAAAAATGAAGATATTAGACAATTTTATGATTGCACATGGTAAAGATTGTGATTAAAGGCTGTTTTCCCCATTTCAAAAGTTTTAGTTTTCGAGGGTAATAGCTATGTCTGCGGAAAAATGAAGATATTAGACTATTTTATGATTGCACATGGTAAAGAATGTGATTAAAGGCTTTTTTCATATGTCAAAAGTTTTAGTTTTCGAGGGTAATAGCTACGTATGTTAAAAAAATGAAGATATTAGACTATTTTATGATTGCAAATGGTAAAGAATGTGATTAAAGGCTCTTTTCCTATTTTAAAAGTTTTAGTTTTCGAGGGTAATAGCTTTGTCTGTGGAAAAAATGAAGATATTAGACAATTTTATGATTGCACATGGTAAAGAATGTGATTAAAGGCTGTTTTCCCATTTCAAAAGTTTTAGTTTTCGAGGGTAATAGCTACGTATGTTGAAAAAATGAAGATATTAGACTATTTTATGATTGCAAATGGTAAAGAATGTGATTAAAGGCTCTTTTCCTATTTCAAAAGTTTTAGTTTTCGAGGGTAATAGCTATGTCTGCGGAAAAAATGAAAATATTAGACTATTTTATGATTGCAAATGGTAAAGAATAGGATTAAAGGCTCTTTTCCCATTTCAAAAGTTTTAGTTTTCGAGGGTAATAGCTATGTCTGTGGAAAAAATGAAGATATTAGACTATTTTATGATTGCACATGGTAAAGAATGTGATTAAAGGCCCTTTTCCTACGTCAAAAGTTTTAGTTTTCGAGGGTAATAGCTACGTATGTTGAAAAAATGAAGATATTAGACTATTTTATGATTGCAAATGGTAAAGAATGTGATTAAAGGCTCTTTTAATATGTCAAAAGTTTTAGTTTTCGAGGGTAATAGCTACGTATGTTGAAAAAATGAAGATATTAGACTATTTTATGATTGCAAATGGTAAAGAATGTGATTAAAGGCTCTTTTCCTATTTCAAAAGTTTTAGTTTTCGAGGGTAATAGCTACGTATGTTGAAAAAATGAAGATATTAGACTTTTTTATGATTGCAAATGGTAAAGAATGTGATTAAAGGCTCTTTTCCTATGTCAAAAGTTTTAGTTTTCGAGGGTAATAGCTACGTATGTTGAAAAAATGAAGATATTAGACTATTTTATGGTTGCAAATGGTAAAGAATGTGATTAAAGGCTCTTTTCCTATTTCAAAAGTTTTAGTTTTCGAGGGTAATAGCTACGTATGTTGAAAAAATGAAGATATTAGACAATTTTATGATTGCAAATGGTAAAGAATGTGATTAAAGGCTCTTTTCCTATTTTAAAAGTTTTAGTTTTCGAGGGTAATAGCTACGTATGTTGAAAAAATGAAGATATTAGACAAATTTATGATTGCAAATGGTAAAGAATGTGATTAAAGGCTGTTTTCCCCATTTCAAAAGTTTTAGTTTTCGAGGGTAATAGCTACGTATGTTGAAAAAATGAAGATATTAGACTATTTTATGATTACAAATGGTAAAGAATGTGATTGAAGGCACTTTTCATATTTCAAAAGTTTTAGTTTTCGAGGGTAATAGCTATGTCTGCGGAAAAAATGAAGATATTAGACCATTTTATGATTGCACATGGTAAAGAATGTGATTAAAGGCTCTTTTCATATGTCAAAAGTTTTAGTTTTCGAGGATAATAGCTACGTATGTTAAAAAAAATGAAGATATTAGACTATTTTATGATTGCAAATGGTAAAGAATGTGATTAAAGGCTCTTTTCCTATTTTAAAAGTTTTAGTTTTCGAGGGTAATAGCTTTGTCTGTGGAAAAAATGAAGATATTAGACAATTTTATGATTGCACATGGTAAAGATTGTGATTAAAGGCTGTTTTCCCATTTCAAAAGTTTTAGTTTTCGAGGGTAATAGCTACGTATGTTGAAAAAATGAAGATATTAGACTTTTATGATTACAAATGGTAAAGAATGTGATTAAAGGCACTTTTCCTATTTCAAAAGTTTTAGTTTTCGAGGGTAATAGCTATATCTTCGGAAAAAATGAAGATATTAGACTATTTTATGATTGCAAATGGTAAAGAATAGGATTAAAGGCTCTTTTCCCATTTCAAAAGTTTTAGTTTTCGAGGGTAATAGCTACGTATGTTGAAAAAATGAAGATATTAGACTTTATGATTACAAATGGTAAAGAATGTGATTAAAGGCACTTTTCCTATTTCAAAAGTTTTAGTTTTCGAGGGTAATAGCTATATCTTCGGAAAAAATGAAGATATTAGACTAATTTATGATTGCAAATGGTAAAGAATAGGATTAAAGGCTCTTTTCCCATTTCAAAAGTTTTAGTTTTCGAGGGTAATAGCTATGTCTGTGGAAAAAATGAAGATATTAGACTATTTTATGATTGCACATGGTAAAGAATGTGATTAAAGGCCCTTTTCCTACGTCAAAAGTTTTAGTTTTCGAGGGTAATAGCTACGTATGTTGAAAAATGAAGATATTAGACTATTTTATGATTGCAAATGGTAAAGAATGTGATTAAAGCTCTTTTAATATGTCAAAAGTTTTAGTTTTCGAGGGTAATAGCTACGTATGTTGAAAAAATGAAGATATTAGACTATTTTATGATTGCAAATGGTAAAGAATGTGATTAAAGGCTCTTTTCCTATTTCAAAAGTTTTAGTTTTCGAGGGTAATAGCTACGTATGTTGAAAAAATGAAGATATTAGACTATTTTATGATTGCAAATGGTAAAGAATGTGATTAAAGGCTCTTTTCCTATGTCAGAAGTCTTAGTTTTCGAGGGTAATAGCTACGTATGTTGAAAAAATGAAGATATTAGACTATTTTATGATTGCAAATGGTAAAGAATGTGATTAAAGGCTCTTTTCCTATTTCAAAAGTTTTAGTTTTCGAGGGTAATAGCTACGTATGTTGAAAAAATGAAGATATTAGACAATATTATGATTGCAAATGGTAAAGAATGTGATTAAAGGCTCTTTTCCTATTTAAAAGTTTTAGTTTTCGAGGGTAATAGCTACGTATATTGAAAAAATGAAGATATTAGACAAATTTATGATTGCAAATGGTAAAGAATGTGATTAAAGGCTCTTTTCCTATTTCAAAAGTTTTAGTTTTCGAGGGTAATAGCTACGTATGTTGAAAAAATAAAGATATTAGACTATTTTATGATTGCAAATGGTAAAGAGTGTGATTAAAAACTCTTTTCCTATGTCAAAAGTTTTAGTTTTCGAGGGTAATAGCAACGTAAGTTGAAAAAATGAAGATATTAGACTATTTTATGATTGCACATGGTAAAGAATGTGATT
>NW_027064074.1:0-28318 GCF_032884065.1 Artemia franciscana
TTTACCCTCGAAAACTGAAATAGGAAAGAGCCTTTAAGCACTTCTTTACCATATGCAATCATAAAATAGTCTAATATCTTCATTTTTCCAACATACGTAGCTATTACCCTCGAAAACTAAAACTTTTGAATAGGAAAAGAGCCTTTAATCACATTCTTTACCATTTGCAATCATAAAATAGTCTAATATCTTCATTTTTTCAACATACGTAGCTATTACCCTCGAAAACTAAAACTTTTGAAATAGGAAAAGAGCCTTTAATCACTTCTTTACCATGTGCAATCATAAAATAGTCTAATATCTTCATTTTTCAACATACGTAGCTATTACCCTCGAAAACTAAAACTTTTGACATAGGAAAAGAGCCTTTAATCACATTCTTTACCATTTGCAATCATAAAATAGTCTAATATCTTCATTTTTTCAACATACGTAGCTATTACCCTCGAAAACTAAAACTTTTGAAATAGGAAAAGAGCCTTTAATCACATTCTTTACCATGTGCAATCATAAAATAGTCTAATATCTTCATTTTTCCAACATACGTAGCTATTACCCTCGAAAACTAAAACTTTTGACATAGGAAAAGAGCCTTTAATCACATTCTTTACCATGTGCAATCATAAAATAGTCTAATATCTTCATTTTTCAACATACGTAGCTATTACCCTCGAAAACTAAAACTTTTGACATAGGAAAAGAGCCTTTAATCACATTCTTTACCATGTGCAATCATAAAATAGTCTAATATCTTCATTTTTTCAACATACGTAGCTATTACCCTCGAAAACTAAAACTTTTGACATAGGAAAAGAGCCTTTAATCACATTCTTTACCATTTGCAATCATAAAATAGTCTAATATCTTCATTTTTTCAACATACGTAGCTATTACCCTCGAAAACTAAAACTTTTGACATAGGAAAAGAGCCTTTAATCACATTCTTTACCATTTGCAATCATAAAATAGTCTAATATCTTCATTTTTTCAACATACGTAGCTATTACCCTCGAAAACTAAAACTTTTGAAATAGGAAAAGAGCCTTTAATCACATTCTTTACCATGTGCAATCATAAAATAGTCTAATATCTTCATTTTTCCAACATACGTAGCTATTACCCTCGAAAACTAAAACTTTTGACATAGGAAAAGAGCCTTTAATCACATTCTTTACCATTTGCAATCATAAAATAGTCTAATATCTTCATTTTTCCAACATACGTAGCTATTACCCTCGAAAACTAAAACTTTTGACATAGGAAAAGAGCCTTTAATCACATTCTTTACCATTTGCAATTATAAAATAGTCTAATATCTTCATTTTTTCAACATACGTAGCTATTACCCTCGAAAACTAAAACTTTTGACATAGGAAAAGAGCCTTTAATCACATTCTTTACCATGTGCAATCATAAAATAGTCTAATATCTTCATTTTTCCAACATACGTAGCTATTACCCTCGAAAACTAAAACTTTTGAAATAGGAAAAGAGCCTTTAAGCACTTTCTTTACCATGTGCAATCATAAAATAGTCTAATATCTTCATTTTTCCAACATACGTAGCTATTACCCTCGAAAACTAAAACTTTTGACATAGGAAAAGAGCCTTTAATCACATTCTTTACCATTTGCAATCATAAAATAGTCTAATATCTTCATTTTTTCAACATACGTAGCTATTACCCTCGAAAACTAAAACTTTTGAAATAGGAAAAGAGCCTTTAATCACATTCTTTACCATGTGCAATCATAAAATAGTCTAATATCTTCATTTTTCCAACATACGTAGCTATTACCCTCGAAAACTAAAACTTTTGACATAGGAAAAGAGCCTTTAATCACATTCTTTACCATGTGCAATCATAAAATAGTCTAATATCTTCATTTTTCCAACATACGTAGCTATTACCCTCGAAAACTAAAACTTTTGACATAGGAAAAGAGCCTTTAATCACATTCTTTACCATTGCAATCATAAAATAGTCTAATATCTTCATTTTTTCAACATACGTAGCTATTACCCTCGAAAACTAAAACTTTTGACATAGGAAAAGAGCCTTTAATCACATTCTTTACCATTTGCAATCATAAAATAGTCTAATATCTTCATTTTTTCAACATACGTAGCTATTACCCTCGAAAACTAAAACTTTTGACATAGGAAAAGAGCCTTTAATCAATTCTTTACCATGTGCAATCATAAAATAGTCTAATATCTTCATTTTTCCAACATACGTAGCTATTACCCTCGAAAACTAAAACTTTTGACATAGGAAAAGAGCCTTTAATCACATTCTTTACCATTTGCAATCATAAAATAGTCTAATATCTTCATTTTTTCAACATACGTAGCTATTACCCTCGAAAACTAAAACTTTTGACATAGGAAAAGAGCCTTTAATCACATTCTTTACCATTTGCAATCATAAAATAGTCTAATATCTTCATTTTTCCAACATACGTAGCTATTACCCTCGAAAACTAAAACTTTTGACATAGGAAAAGAGCCTTTAATCACATTCTTTACCATTTGCAATCATAAAATAGTCTAATATCTTCATTTTTTCAACATACGTAGCTATTACCCTCGAAAACTAAAACTTTTGACATAGGAAAAGAGCCTTTAATCACATTCTTTACCATTTGCAATCATAAAATAGTCTAATATCTTCATTTTTTCAACATACGTAGCTATTACCCTCGAAAACTAAAACTTTTGACATAGGAAAAGAGCCTTTAATCACATTCTTTACCATTGCAATCATAAAATAGTCTAATATCTTCATTTTTTCCAACATACGTAGCTATTACCCTCGAAAACTAAAACTTTTGAATAGGAAAAGAGCCTTTAATCACATTCTTTACCATTTGCAATCATAAAATAGTCTAATATCTTCATTTTTTCAACATACGTAGCTATTACCCTCGAAAACTAAAACTTTTGACATAGGAAAAGAGCCTTTAATCACATTCTTTACCATTTGCAATCATAAAATAGTCTAATATCTTCATTTTTTCAACATACGTAGCTATTACCCTCGAAAACTAAAACTTTTGACATAGGAAAAGAGCCTTTAATCACATTCTTTACCATTTGCAATCATAAAATAGTCTAATATCTTCATTTTTCCAACATACGTAGCTATTACCCTCGAAAACTAAAACTTTTGAAATAGGAAAAGAGCCTTTAATCACATTCTTTACCATTTGCAATCATAAAATAGTCTAATATCTTCATTTTTTCAACATACGTAGCTATTACCCTCGAAAACTAAAACTTTTGACATAGGAAAAGAGCCTTTAATCACATTCTTTACCATGTGCAATCATAAAATAGTCTAATATCTTCATTTTTCCAACATACGTAGCTATTACCCTCGAAAACTAAAACTTTTGACATAGGAAAAGAGCCTTTAATCACATTCTTTACCATTTGCAATCATAAAATAGTCTAATATCTTCATTTTTCCAACATACGTAGCTATTACCCTCGAAAACTAAAACTTTTGAATAGGAAAAGAGCCTTTAATCACATTCTTTACCATGTGCAATCATAAAATAGTCTAATATCTTCATTTTTTCCAACATACGTAGCTATTACCCTCGAAAACTAAAACTTTTGACATAGGAAAAGAGCCTTTAATCACATTCTTTACCATTTGCAATCATAAAATAGTCTAATATCTTCATTTTTTCAACATACGTAGCTATTACCCTCGAAAACTAAAACTTTTGACATAGGAAAAGAGCCTTTAATCACATTCTTTACCATTTGCAATCATAAAATAGTCTAATATCTTCATTTTTTCAACATACGTAGCTATTACCCTCGAAAACTAAAACTTTTGACATAGGAAAAGAGCCTTTAATCACATTCTTTACCATGTGCAATCATAAAATAGTCTAATATCTTCATTTTTTCAACATACGTAGCTATTACCCTCGAAAACTAAAACTTTTGACATAGGAAAAGAGCCTTTAATCACATTCTTTACCATTTGCAATCATAAAATAGTCTAATATCTTCATTTTTTCAACATACGTAGCTATTACCCTCGAAAACTAAAACTTTTGACATAGGAAAAGAGCCTTTAATCACATTCTTTACCATTTGCAATCATAAAATAGTCTAATATCTTCATTTTTTCAACATACGTAGCTATTACCCTCGAAAACTAAAACTTTTGACATAGGAAAAGAGCCTTTAATCACATTCTTTACCATTTGCAATCATAAAATAGTCTAATATCTTCATTTTTTCAACATACGTAGCTATTACCCTCGAAAACTAAAACTTTTGACATAGGAAAAGAGCCTTTAATCACATTCTTTACCATTTGCAATCATAAAATAGTCTAATATCTTCATTTTTTCAACATACGTAGCTATTACCCTCGAAAACTAAAACTTTTGACATAGGAAAAGAGCCTTTAATCACATTCTTTACCATTTGCAATCATAAAATAGTCTAATATCTTCATTTTTTCAACATACGTAGCTATTACCCTCGAAAACTAAAACTTTTGACATAGGAAAAGAGCCTTTAATCACATTCTTTACCATGTGCAATCATAAAATAGTCTAATATCTTCATTTTTTCAACATACGTAGCTATTACCCTCGAAAACTAAAACTTTTGAAATAGGAAAAGAGCCTTTAATCACATTCTTTACCATGTGCAATCATAAAATAGTCTAATATCTTCATTTTTTCAACATACGTAGCTATTACCCTCGAAAACTAAAACTTTTGACATAGGAAAAGAGCCTTTAATCACATTCTTTACCATTTGCAATCATAAAATAGTCTAATATCTTCATTTTTTCAACATACGTAGCTATTACCCTCGAAAACTAAAACTTTTGAATAGGAAAAGAGCCTTTAATCACATTCTTTACCATTTGCAATCATAAAATAGTCTAATATCTTCATTTTTTCAACATACGTAGCTATTACCCTCGAAAACTAAAACTTTTGACATAGGAAAAGAGCCTTTAATCACATTCTTTACCATGTGCAATCATAAAATAGTCTAATATCTTCATTTTTCCAACATACGTAGCTATTACCCTCGAAAACTAAAACTTTTGACATAGGAAAAGAGCCTTTAATCACATTCTTTACCATTGCAATCATAAAATAGTCTAATATCTTCATTTTTTCAACATACGTAGCTATTACCCTCGAAAACTAAAACTTTTGACATAGGAAAAGAGCCTTTAATCACATTCTTTACCATTTGCAATCATAAAATAGTCTAATATCTTCATTTTTTCAACATACGTAGCTATTACCCTCGAAAACTAAAACTTTTGACATAGGAAAAGAGCCTTTAATCACATTCTTTACCATGTGCAATCATAAAATAGTCTAATATCTTCATTTTTTCAACATACGTAGCTATTACCCTCGAAAACTAAAACTTTTGACATAGGAAAAGAGCCTTTAATCACATTCTTTACCATTTGCAATCATAAAATAGTCTAATATCTTCATTTTTTCAACATACGTAGCTATTACCCTCGAAAACTAAAACTTTTGACATAGGAAAAGAGCCTTTAATCACATTCTTTACCATTTGCAATCATAAAATAGTCTAATATCTTCATTTTTCCAACATACGTAGCTATTACCCTCGAAAACTAAAACTTTTGACATAGGAAAAGAGCCTTTAATCACATTCTTTACCATTTGCAATCATAAAATAGTCTAATATCTTCATTTTTTCAACATACGTAGCTATTACCCTCGAAAACTAAAACTTTTGACATAGGAAAAGAGCCTTTAATCACATTCTTTACCATGTGCAATCATAAAATAGTCTAATATCTTCATTTTTCCAACATACGTAGCTATTACCCTCGAAAACTAAAACTTTTGACATAGGAAAAGAGCCTTTAATCACATTCTTTACCATTTGCAATCATAAAATAGTCTAATATCTTCATTTTTTCAACATACGTAGCTATTACCCTCGAAAACTAAAACTTTTGACATAGGAAAAGAGCCTTTAATCACATTCTTTACCATTTGCAATCATAAAATAGTCTAATATCTTCATTTTTTCAACATACGTAGCTATTACCCTCGAAAACTAAAACTTTTGACATAGGAAAAGAGCCTTTAATCACATTCTTTACCATTTGCAATCATAAAATAGTCTAATATCTTCATTTTTTCAACATACGTAGCTATTACCCTCGAAAACTAAAACTTTTGACATAGGAAAAGAGCCTTTAATCACATTCTTTACCATTGCAATCATAAAATAGTCTAATATCTTCATTTTTTCAACATACGTAGCTATTACCCTCGAAAACTAAAACTTTTGACATAGGAAAAGAGCCTTTAATCACATTCTTTACCATTTGCAATCATAAAATAGTCTAATATCTTCATTTTTTCAACATACGTAGCTATTACCCTCGAAAACTAAAACTTTTGACATAGGAAAAGAGCCTTTAATCACATTCTTTACCATTTGCAATCATAAAATAGTCTAATATCTTCATTTTTCCAACATACGTAGCTATTACCCTCGAAAACTAAAACTTTTGACATAGGAAAAGAGCCTTTAATCACATTCTTTACCATTTGCAATCATAAAATAGTCTAATATCTTCATTTTTTCAACATACGTAGCTATTACCCTCGAAAACTAAAACTTTTGACATAGGAAAAGAGCCTTTAATCACATTCTTTACCATGTGCAATCATAAAATAGTCTAATATCTTCATTTTTCCAACATACGTAGCTATTACCCTCGAAAACTAAAACTTTTGACATAGGAAAAGAGCCTTTAATCACATTCTTTACCATTTGCAATCATAAAATAGTCTAATATCTTCATTTTTCCAACATACGTAGCTATTACCCTCGAAAACTAAAACTTTTGAAATAGGAAAAGAGCCTTTAATCACATTCTTTACCATGTGCAATCATAAAATAGTCTAATATCTTCATTTTTTCCAACATACGTAGCTATTACCCTCGAAAACTAAAACTTTTGACATAGGAAAAGAGCCTTTAATCACATTCTTTACCATTTGCAATCATAAAATAGTCTAATATCTTCATTTTTTCAACATACGTAGCTATTACCCTCGAAAACTAAAACTTTTGACATAGGAAAAGAGCCTTTAATCACATTCTTTACCATGTGCAATCATAAAATAGTCTAATATCTTCATTTTTTCAACATACGTAGCTATTACCCTCGAAAACTAAAACTTTTGACATAGGAAAAGAGCCTTTAATCACATTCTTTACCATTTGCAATCATAAAATAGTCTAATATCTTCATTTTTTCAACATACGTAGCTATTACCCTCGAAAACTAAAACTTTTGACATAGGAAAAGAGCCTTTAATCACATTCTTTACCATGTGCAATCATAAAATAGTCTAATATCTTCATTTTTCCAACATACGTAGCTATTACCCTCGAAAACTAAAACTTTTGACATAGGAAAAGAGCCTTTAATCACATTCTTTACCATTTGCAATCATAAAATAGTCTAATATCTTCATTTTTTCAACATACGAAAACTAAAACTTTTGACATAGGAAAAGAGCCTTTAATCACATTCTTTACCATTTGCAATCATAAAATAGTCTAATATCTTCATTTTTTCAACATACGTAGCTATTACCCTCGAAAACTAAAACTTTTGACATAGGAAAAGAGCCTTTAATCACATTCTTTACCATTTGCAATCATAAAATAGTCTAATATCTTCATTTTTTCAACATACGTAGCTATTACCCTCGAAAACTAAAACTTTTGACATAGGAAAAGAGCCTTTAATCACATTCTTTACCATGTGCAATCATAAAATAGTCTAATATCTTCATTTTTTCAACATACGTAGCTATTACCCTCGAAAACTAAAACTTTTGACATAGGAAAAGAGCCTTTAATCACATTCTTTACCATTTGCAATCATAAAATAGTCTAATATCTTCATTTTTTCAACATACGTAGCTATTACCCTCGAAAACTAAAACTTTTGAAATAGGAAAAGAGCCTTTAATCACATTCTTTACCATTTGCAATCATAAAATAGTCTAATATCTTCATTTTTTCAACATACGTAGCTATTACCCTCGAAAACTAAAACTTTTGACATAGGAAAAGAGCCTTTAATCACATTCTTTACCATTTGCAATCATAAAATAGTCTAATATCTTCATTTTTTCAACATACGTAGCTATTACCCTCGAAAACTAAAACTTTTGACATAGGAAAAGAGCCTTTAATCACATTCTTTACCATTGCAATCATAAATAGTCTAATATCTTCATTTTTTCAACATACGTAGCTATTACCCTCGAAAACTAAAACTTTTGACATAGGAAAGTGCCTTTAATCATTTTCTTTACCATGTGCAATCATAAAATAGTCTAATATCTTCATTTTTCCAACATACGTAGCTATTACCCTCGAAAGCTAAAACTTTTGACATAGGAAAAGAGCCTTTAATCACATTCTTTACCATTTGCAATCATAAAATAGTCTAATATCTTCATTTTTTCAACATACGTAGCTATTACCCTCGAAAACTAAAACTTTTGACATAGGAAAAGAGCCTTTAATCACATTCTTTACCATTTGCAATCATAAAATAGTCTAATATCTTCATTTTTCCAACATACGTAGCTATTACCCTCGAAAACTAAAACTTTTGACATAGGAAAAGAGCCTTTAATCACATTCTTTACCATTTGCAATCATAAAATAGTCTAATATCTTCATTTTTTCAACATACGTAGCTATTACCCTCGAAAACTAAAACTTTTGACATAGGAAAAGAGCCTTTAATCACATTCTTTACCATTTGCAATCATAAAATAGTCTAATATCTTCATTTTTTCAACATACGTAGCTATTACCCTCGAAAACTAAAACTTTTGACATAGGAAAAGAGCCTTTAATCACATTCTTTACCATGTTGCAATCATAAAATAGTCTAATATCTTCATTTTTTCAACATACGTAGCTATTACCCTCGAAAACTAAAACTTTTGACAATAGGAAAAGAGCCTTTAATCACATTCTTTACCATTTGCAATCATAAAATAGTCTAATATCTTCATTTTTTCAACATACGTAGCTATTACCCTCGAAAACTAAAACTTTTGAAATAGGAAAAGAGCCTTTAATCACATTCTTTACCATTTGCAATCATAAAATAGTCTAATATCTTCATTTTTCAACATACGTAGCTATTACCCTCGAAAACTAAAACTTTTGACATAGGAAAAGAGCCTTTAATCACATTCTTTACCATTTGCAATCATAAAATAGTCTAATATCTTCATTTTTTCAACATACGTAGCTATTACCCTCGAAAACTAAAACTTTTGACATAGGAAAAGAGCCTTTAATCACATTCTTTACCATTTGCAATCATAAAATAGTCTAATATCTTCATTTTTTCAACATACGTAGCTATTACCCTCGAAAACTAAAACTTTTGACATAGGAAAAGAGCCTTTAATCACATTCTTTACCATTTGCAATCATAAAATAGTCTAATATCTTCATTTTTTCAACATACGTAGCTATTACCCTCGAAAACTAAAACTTTTGACATAGGAAAAGAGCCTTTAATCACATTCTTTACCATTTGCAATCATAAAATAGTCTAATATCTTCATTTTTTCAACATACGTAGCTATTACCCTCGAAAACTAAAACTTTTGACATAGGAAAAGAGCCTTTAATCACATTCTTTACCATTTGCAATCATAAAATAGTCTAATATCTTCATTTTTTCAACATACGTAGCTATTACCCTCGAAAACTAAAACTTTTGACATAGGAAAAGAGCCTTTAATCACATTCTTACCATTTGCAATTATAAAATAGTCTAATATCTTCATTTTTTCAACATACGTAGCTATTACCCTCGAAAACTAAAACTTTTGACATAGGAAAAGAGCCTTTAATCACATTCTTTACCATGTGCAATCATAAAATAGTCTAATATCTTCATTTTTTCAACATACGTAGCTATTACCCTCGAAAACTAAAACTTTTGAAATAGGAAAAGAGCCTTTAATCACATTCTTTACCATTGCAATCATAAAATAGTCTAATATCTTCATTTTTTCAACATACGTAGCTATTACCCTCGAAAACTAAAACTTTTGACATAGGAAAAGAGCCTTTAATCACATTCTTTACCATGTGCAATCATAAAATAGTCTAATATCTTCATTTTTCCAACATACGTAGCTATTACCCTCGAAAACTAAAACTTTTGACATAGGAAAAGAGCCTTTAATCACATTCTTTACCATTTGCAATCATAAAATAGTCTAATATCTTCATTTTTTCAACATACGTAGCTATTACCCTCGAAAACTAAAACTTTTGACATAGGAAAAGAGCCTTTAATCACATTCTTTACCATTTGCAATCATAAAATAGTCTAATATCTTCATTTTTTCAACATACGTAGCTATTACCCTCGAAAACTAAAACTTTTGACATAGGAAAAGAGCCTTTAATCACATTCTTTACCATGTGCAATCATAAAATAGTCTAATATCTTCATTTTTTCCAACATACGTAGCTATTACCCTCGAAAACTAAAACTTTTGAAATAGGAAAAGAGCCTTTAATCACATTCTTTACCATTTGCAATCATAAAATAGTCTAATATCTTCATTTTTTCAACATACGTAGCTATTACCCTCGAAAACTAAAACTTTTGAAATAGGAAAAGAGCCTTTAATCACATTCTTTACCATTTGCAATCATAAAATAGTCTAATATCTTCATTTTTTCAACATACGTAGCTATTACCCTCGAAAACTAAAACTTTTGACATAGGAAAAGAGCCTTTAATCACATTCTTTACCATGTGCAATCATAAAATAGTCTAATATCTTCATTTTTTCAACATACGTAGCTATTACCCTCGAAAACTAAAACTTTTGAAATAGGAAAAGAGCCTTTAATCACATTCTTTACCATTTGCAATCATAAAATAGTCTAATATCTTCATTTTTTCAACATACGTAGCTATTACCCTCGAAAACTAAAACTTTTGACATAGGAAAAGAGCCTTTAATCACATTCTTTACCATTTGCAATCATAAAATAGTCTAATATCTTCATTTTTTCAACATACGTAGCTATTACCCTCGAAAACTAAAACTTTTGACATAGGAAAAGAGCCTTTAATCACATTCTTTACCATTTGCAATCATAAAATAGTCTAATATCTTCATTTTTTCAACATACGTAGCTATTACCCTCGAAAACTAAAACTTTTGACATAGGAAAAGAGCCTTTAATCACATTCTTTACCATTTGCAATCATAAAATAGTCTAATATCTTCATTTTTTCAACATACGTAGCTATTACCCTCGAAAACTAAAACTTTTGACATAGGAAAAGAGCCTTTAATCACATTCTTTACCATTTGCAATCATAAAATAGTCTAATATCTTCATTTTTTCAACATACGTAGCTATTACCCTCGAAAACTAAAACTTTTGACATAGGAAAAGAGCCTTTAATCACATTCTTTACCATTTGCAATCATAAAATAGTCTAATATCTTCATTTTTTCAACATACGTAGCTATTACCCTCGAAAACTAAAACTTTTGAAATAGGAAAAGAGCCTTTAATCACATTCTTTACCATGTGCAATCATAAAATAGTCTAATATCTTCATTTTTTCAACATACGTAGCTATTACCCTCGAAAACTAAAACTTTTGACATAGGAAAAGAGCCTTTAATCACATTCTTTACCATTTGCAATCATAAAATAGTCTAATATCTTCATTTTTTCAACATACGTAGCTATTACCCTCGAAAACTAAAACTTTTGACATAGGAAAAGAGCCTTTAATCACATTCTTTACCATTTGCAATCATAAAATAGTCTAATATCTTCATTTTTTCAACATACGTAGCTATTACCCTCGAAAACTAAAACTTTTGACATAGGAAAAGAGCCTTTAATCACATTCTTTACCATTTGCAATCATAAAATAGTCTAATATCTTCATTTTTTCAACATACGTAGCTATTACCCTCGAAAACTAAAACTTTTGAAATAGGAAAAGAGCCTTTAATCACATTCTTTACCATTTGCAATCATAAAATAGTCTAATATCTTCATTTTTTCAACATACGTAGCTATTACCCTCGAAAACTAAAACTTTTGACATAGGAAAAGAGCCTTTAATCACATTCTTTACCATTGCAATCATAAAATAGTCTAATATCTTCATTTTTTCAACATACGTAGCTATTACCCTCGAAAACTAAAACTTTTGACATAGGAAAAGAGCCTTTAATCACATTCTTTACCATTTGCAATCATAAAATAGTCTAATATCTTCATTTTTTCAACATACGTAGCTATTACCCTCGAAAACTAAAACTTTTGACATAGGAAAAGAGCCTTTAATCACATTCTTTACCATTTGCAATCATAAAATAGTCTAATATCTTCATTTTTTCAACATACGTAGCTATTACCCTCGAAAACTAAAACTTTTGACAATAGGAAAAGAGCCTTTAATCACATTCTTTACCATTTGCAATCATAAAATAGTCTAATATCTTCATTTTTTCAACATACGTAGCTATTACCCTCGAAAACTAAAACTTTTGACATAGGAAAAGAGCCTTTAATCACATTCTTTACCATTTGCAATCATAAAATAGTCTAATATCTTCATTTTTTCAACATACGTAGCTATTACCCTCGAAAACTAAAACTTTTGACATAGGAAAAGAGCCTTTAATCACATTCTTTACCATTTGCAATCATAAAATAGTCTAATATCTTCATTTTTTCAACATACGTAGCTATTACCCTCGAAAACTAAAACTTTTGAAATAGGAAAAGAGCCTTTAATCACATTCTTTACCATGTGCAATCATAAAATAGTCTAATATCTTCATTTTTTCAACATACGTAGCTATTACCCTCGAAAACTAAAACTTTTGACATAGGAAAAGAGCCTTTAATCACATTCTTTACCATTTGCAATCATAAAATAGTCTAATATCTTCATTTTTTCAACATACGTAGCTATTACCCTCGAAAACTAAAACTTTTGATAGGAAAAGAGCCTTTAATCACATTCTTTACCATGTGCAATCATAAAATAGTCTAATATCTTCATTTTTTCAACATACGTAGCTATTACCCTCGAAAACTAAAACTTTTGACATAGGAAAAGAGCCTTTAATCACATTCTTTACCATGTGCAATCATAAAATAGTCTAATATCTTCATTTTTTCCAACATACGTAGCTATTACCCTCGAAAACTAAAACTTTTGACATAGGAAAAGAGCCTTTAATCACATTCTTTACCATGTGCAATCATAAAATAGTCTAATATCTTCATTTTTTCAACATACGTAGCTATTACCCTCGAAAACTAAAACTTTTGACATAGGAAAAGAGCCTTTAATCACATTCTTTACCATTTGCAATCATAAAATAGTCTAATATCTTCATTTTTTCAACATACGTAGCTATTACCCTCGAAAACTAAAACTTTTGACATAGGAAAAGAGCCTTTAATCACATTCTTTACCATTTGCAATCATAAAATAGTCTAATATCTTCATTTTTTCAACATACGTAGCTATTACCCTCGAAAACTAAAACTTTTGACATAGGAAAAGAGCCTTTAATCACATTCTTTACCATTTGCAATCATAAAATAGTCTAATATCTTCATTTTTTCAACATACGTAGCTATTACCCTCGAAAACTAAAACTTTTGACATAGGAAAAGAGCCTTTAATCACATTCTTTACCATGTGCAATCATAAAATAGTCTAATATCTTCATTTTTCCAACATACGTAGCTATTACCCTCGAAAACTAAAACTTTTGACATAGGAAAAGAGCCTTTAATCACATTCTTTACCATTTGCAATCATAAAATAGTCTAATATCTTCATTTTTTCAACATACGTAGCTATTACCCTCGAAAACTAAAACTTTTGACATAGGAAAAGAGCCTTTAATCACATTCTTTACCATTTGCAATCATAAAATAGTCTAATATCTTCATTTTTTCAACATACGTAGCTATTACCCTCGAAAACTAAAACTTTTGAATAGGAAAAGAGCCTTTAATCACATTCTTTACCATGTGCAATCATAAAATAGTCTAATATCTTCATTTTTTCAACATACGTAGCTATTACCCTCGAAAACTAAAACTTTTGACATAGGAAAAGAGCCTTTAATCACATTCTTTACCATTTGCAATCATAAAATAGTCTAATATCTTCATTTTTTCAACATACGTAGCTATTACCCTCGAAAACTAAAACTTTTGAAATAGGAAAAGAGCCTTTAATCACATTCTTTACCATTTGCAATCATAAAATAGTCTAATATCTTCATTTTTTCAACATACGTAGCTATTACCCTCGAAAACTAAAACTTTTGACATAGGAAAAGAGCCTTTAATCACATTCTTTACCATTTGCAATCATAAAATAGTCTAATATCTTCATTTTTTCAACATACGTAGCTATTACCCTCGAAAACTAAAACTTTTGACATAGGAAAAGAGCCTTTAATCACATTCTTTACCATTTGCAATCATAAAATAGTCTAATATCTTCATTTTTTCAACATACGTAGCTATTACCCTCGAAAACTAAAACTTTTGAAATGGAAAAGAGCCTTTAATCACATTCTTTACCATTTGCAATCATAAAATAGTCTAATATCTTCATTTTTTCAACATACGTAGCTATTACCCTCGAAAACTAAAACTTTTGAAATAGGAAAAGAGCCTTTAATCACATTCTTTACCATGTGCAATCATAAAATAGTCTAATAACTTCATTTTTTCAACATACCTAGCTATTACCCTCGAAAACTAAAACTTTTGACATAGGAAAAGAGCCTTTAATCACATTCTTTACCATTTGCAATCATAAAATAGTCTAATATCTTCATTTTTCAACATACGTAGCTATTACCCTCGAAAACTAAAACTTTTGAAATAGGAAAAGAGCCTTTAATCACATTCTTTACCATTTGCAATCATAAAATAGTCTAATATCTTCATTTTTTCAACATACGTAGCTATTACCCTCGAAAACTAAAACTTTTGAAATAGGAAAAGAGCCTTTAATCACATTCTTTACCATGTGCAATCATAAAATAGTCTAATATCTTCATTTTTCAACATACGTAGCTATTACCCTCGAAAACTAAAACTTTTGACATAGGAAAAGAGCCTTTAATCACATTCTTTACCATTTGCAATCATAAAATAGTCTAATATCTTCATTTTTTCAACATACGTAGCTATTACCCTCGAAAACTAAAACTTTTGAATAGGAAAAGAGCCTTTAATCACATTCTTTACCATTTGCAATCATAAAATAGTCTAATATCTTCATTTTTTCAACATACGTAGCTATTACCCTCGAAAACTAAAACTTTTGACATAGGAAAAGAGCCTTTAATCACATTCTTTACCATTTGCAATCATAAAATAGTCTAATATCTTCATTTTTTCAACATACGTAGCTATTACCCTCGAAAACTAAAACTTTTGAAATAGGAAAAGAGCCTTTAATCACATTCTTTACCATGTGCAATCATAAAATAGTCTAATATCTTCATTTTTCAACATACGTAGCTATTACCCTCGAAAACTAAAACTTTTGACATAGGAAAAGAGCCTTTAATCACATTCTTTACCATGTGCAATCATAAAATAGTCTAATATCTTCATTTTTTCAACATACGTAGCTATTACCCTCGAAAACTAAAACTTTTGAAATAGGAAAAGAGCCTTTAATCACATTCTTTACCATGTGCAATCATAAAATAGTCTAATATCTTCATTTTTCCAACATACGTAGCTATTACCCTCGAAAACTAAAACTTTTGACATAGGAAAAGAGCCTTTAATCACATTCTTTACCATTTGCAATCATAAAATAGTCTAATATCTTCATTTTTTCCAACATACGTAGCTATTACCCTCGAAAACTAAAACTTTTGACATAGGAAAAGAGCCTTTAATCACATTCTTACCATTTGCAATCATAAAATAGTCTAATATCTTCATTTTTTCAACATACGTAGCTATTACCCTCGAAAACTAAAACTTTTGACATAGGAAAAGAGCCTTTAATCACATTCTTTACCATTTGCAATCATAAAATAGTCTAATATCTTCATTTTTTCAACATACGTAGCTATTACCCTCGAAAACTAAAACTTTTGAAATAGGAAAAGAGCCTTTAATCACATTCTTTACCATGTGCAATCATAAAATAGTCTAATATCTTCATTTTTTCAACATACGTAGCTATTACCCTCGAAAAATAAAACTTTTGACATAGGAAAAGAGCCTTTAATCACATTCTTTACCATGTGCAATCATAAAATAGTCTAATATCTTCATTTTTTCAACATACGTAGCTATTACCCTCGAAAACTAAAACTTTTGCATAGGAAAAGAGCCTTTAATCACATTCTTTACCATGTGCAATCATAAAATAGTCTAATATCTTCATTTTTTCAACATACGTAGCTATTACCCTCGAAAACTAAAACTTTTGACATAGGAAAAGAGCCTTTAATCACATTCTTTACCATGTGCAATCATAAAATAGTCTAATATCTTCATTTTTCAACATACGTAGCTATTACCCTCGAAAACTAAAACTTTTGAAATAGGAAAAGAGCCTTTAATCACATTCTTTACCATTGCAATCATAAAATAGTCTAATATCTTCATTTTTCAACATACGTAGCTATTACCCTCGAAAACTAAAACTTTTGAAATAGGAAAAGAGCCTTTAATCACATTCTTTACCATTTGCAATCATAAAATAGTCTAATATCTTCATTTTTTCAACATACGTAGCTATTACCCTCGAAAACTAAAACTTTTGACATAGGAAAAGAGCCTTTAATCACATTCTTTACCATTTGCAATCATAAAATAGTCTAATATCTTCATTTTTTCAACATACGTAGCTATTACCCTCGAAAACTAAAACTTTTGACATAGGAAAAGAGCCTTTAATCACATTCTTTACCATTTGCAATCATAAAATAGTCTAATATCTTCATTTTTTCAACATACGTAGCTATTACCCTCGAAAACTAAAACTTTTGACATAGGAAAAGAGCCTTTAATCACATTCTTTACCATTTGCAATCATAAAATAGTCTAATATCTTCATTTTTTCAACATACGTAGCTATTACCCTCGAAAACTAAAACTTTTGAAATAGGAAAAGAGCCTTTAATCACATTCTTTACCATGTGCAATCATAAAATAGTCTAATATCTTCATTTTTTCAACATACGTAGCTATTACCCTCGAAAACTAAAACTTTTGACATAGGAAAAGAGCCTTTAATCACATTCTTTACCATGTGCAATCATAAAATAGTCTAATATCTTCATTTTTCCAACATACGTAGCTATTACCCTCGAAAACTAAAACTTTTGACATAGGAAAAGAGCCTTTAATCACATTCTTTACCATTTGCAATCATAAAATAGTCTAATATCTTCATTTTTTCAACATACGTAGCTATTACCCTCGAAAACTAAAACTTTTGACATAGGAAAAGAGCCTTTAATCACATTCTTTACCATTGCAATCATAAAATAGTCTAATATCTTCATTTTTTCAACATACGTAGCTATTACCCTCGAAAACTAAAACTTTTGAAATAGGAAAAGAGCCTTTAATCACATTCTTTACCATGTGCAATCATAAAATAGTCTAATATCTTCATTTTTTCAACATACGTAGCTATTACCCTCGAAAACTAAAACTTTTGAAATAGGAAAAGAGCCTTTAATCACATTCTTTACCATGTGCAATCATAAAATAGTCTAATATCTTCATTTTTTCAACATACGTAGCTATTACCCTCGAAAACTAAAACTTTTGAAATAGGAAAAGAGCCTTTAATCACATTCTTTACCATTGCAATCATAAAATAGTCTAATATCTTCATTTTTTCAACATACGTAGCTATTACCCTCGAAAACTAAAACTTTTGACATAGGAAAAGAGCCTTTAATCACATTCTTTACCATTTGCAATCATAAAATAGTCTAATATCTTCATTTTTTCAACATACGTAGCTATTACCCTCGAAAACTAAAACTTTTGACATAGGAAAAGAGCCTTTAATCACATTCTTTACCATGTGCAATCATAAAATAGTCTAATATCTTCATTTTTCCAACATACGTAGCTATTACCCTCGAAAACTAAAACTTTTGATAGGAAAAGAGCCTTTAATCACATTCTTTACCATGTGCAATCATAAAATAGTCTAATATCTTCATTTTTTCAACATACGTAGCTATTACCCTCGAAAACTAAAACTTTTGAAATAGGAAAAGAGCCTTTAATCACATTCTTTACCATTTGCAATCATAAAATAGTCTAATATCTTCATTTTTTCAACATACGTAGCTATTACCCTCGAAAACTAAAACTTTTGACATAGGAAAAGAGCCTTTAATCACATTCTTTACCATTTGCAATCATAAAATAGTCTAATATCTTCATTTTTTCAACATACGTAGCTATTACCCTCGAAAACTAAAACTTTTGAATAGGAAAAGAGCCTTTAATCACATTCTTTACCATTTGCAATCATAAAATAGTCTAATATCTTCATTTTTTCAACATACGTAGCTATTACCCTCGAAAACTAAAACTTTTGACATAGGAAAAGAGCCTTTAATCACATTCTTTACCATTTGCAATCATAAAATAGTCTAATATCTTCATTTTTTCAACATACGTAGCTATTACCCTCGAAAACTAAAACTTTTGACATAGGAAAAGAGCCTTTAATCACATTCTTTACCATTTGCAATCATAAAATAGTCTAATATCTTCATTTTTTCAACATACGTAGCTATTACCCTCGAAAACTAAAACTTTTGAAATAGGAAAAGAGCCTTTAATCACATTCTTTACCATGTGCAATCATAAAATAGTCTAATATCTTCATTTTTTCAACATACGTAGCTATTACCCTCGAAAACTAAAACTTTTGACATAGGAAAAGAGCCTTTAATCACATTCTTTACCATTTGCAATCATAAAATAGTCTAATATCTTCATTTTTTCAACATACGTAGCTATTACCCTCGAAAACTAAAACTTTTGAAATAGGAAAAGAGCCTTTAATCACATTCTTTACCATGTGCAATCATAAAATAGTCTAATATCTTCATTTTTTCCAACATACGTAGCTATTACCCTCGAAAACTAAAACTTTTGACATAGGAAAAGAGCCTTTAATCACATTCTTTACCATTTGCAATCATAAAATAGTCTAATATCTTCATTTTTTCAACATACGTAGCTATTACCCTCGAAAACTAAAACTTTTGAAATAGGAAAAGAGCCTTTAATCACATTCTTTACCATGTGCAATCATAAAATAGTCTAATATCTTCATTTTTTCAACATACGTAGCTATTACCCTCGAAAACTAAAACTTTTGAAATAGGAAAAGAGCCTTTAATCACATTCTTTACCATTGCAATCATAAAATAGTCTAATATCTTCATTTTTCAACATACGTAGCTATTACCCTCGAAAACTAAAACTTTTGACATAGGAAAAGAGCCTTTAATCACATTCTTTACCATTTGCAATCATAAAATAGTCTAATATCTTCATTTTTTCAACATACGTAGCTATTACCCTCGAAAACTAAAACTTTTGAAATAGGAAAAGAGCCTTTAATCACATTCTTTACCATTTGCAATCATAAAATAGTCTAATATCTTCATTTTTCAACATACGTAGCTATTACCCTCGAAAACTAAAACTTTTGACATAGGAAAAGAGCCTTTAATCACATTCTTTACCATTTGCAATCATAAAATAGTCTAATATCTTCATTTTTCAACATACGTAGCTATTACCCTCGAAAACTAAAACTTTTGACATAGGAAAAGAGCCTTTAATCACATTCTTTACCATTTGCAATCATAAAATAGTCTAATATCTTCATTTTTTCAACATACGTAGCTATTACCCTCGAAAACTAAAACTTTTGAAATAGGAAAAGAGCCTTTAATCACATTCTTTACCATGTGCAATCATAAAATAGTCTAATATCTTCATTTTTTCAACATACGTAGCTATTACCCTCGAAAACTAAAACTTTTGACATAGGAAAAGAGCCTTTAATCACATTCTTTACCATGTGCAATCATAAAATAGTCTAATATCTTCATTTTTTCAACATACGTAGCTATTACCCTCGAAAACTAAAACTTTTGACATAGGAAAAGAGCCTTTAATCACATTCTTTACCATTGCAATCATAAAATAGTCTAATATCTTCATTTTTTCCAACATACGTAGCTATTACCCTCGAAAACTAAAACTTTTGAAATAGGAAAAGAGCCTTTAATCACATTCTTTACCATGTGCAATCATAAAATAGTCTAATATCTTCATTTTTCCAACATACGTAGCTATTACCCTCGAAAACTAAAACTTTTGACATAGGAAAAGAGCCTTTAATCACATTCTTTACCATTTGCAATCATAAAATAGTCTAATATCTTCATTTTTTCAACATACGTAGCTATTACCCTCGAAAACTAAAACTTTTGAAATAGGAAAAGAGCCTTTAAGCACTTTCTTTACCATGTGCAATCATAAAATAGTCTAATATCTTCATTTTTCCAACATACGTAGCTATTACCCTCGAAAACTAAAACTTTTGACATAGGAAAAGAGCCTTTAATCACATTCTTTACCATTTGCAATCATAAAATAGTCTAATATCTTCATTTTTTCAACATACGTAGCTATTACCCTCGAAAACTAAAACTTTTGAAATAGGAAAAGAGCCTTTAATCACATTTCTTTACCATGTGCAATCATAAAATAGTCTAATATCTTCATTTTTCCAACATACGTAGCTATTACCCTCGAAAACTAAAACTTTTGACATAGGAAAAGAGCCTTTAATCACATTCTTTACCATTTGCAATCATAAAATAGTCTAATATCTTCATTTTTTCAACATACGTAGCTATTACCCTCGAAAACTAAAACTTTTGAATAGGAAAAGAGCCTTTAAGCACATTCTTTACCATGTGCAATCATAAAATAGTCTAATATCTTCATTTTTCCAACATACGTAGCTATTACCCTCGAAAACTAAAACTTTTGACATAGGAAAAGAGCCTTTAATCACATTCTTTACCATGTGCAATCATAAAATAGTCTAATATCTTCATTTTTTCAACATACGTAGCTATTACCCTCGAAAACTAAAACTTTTGAAATAGGAAAAGAGCCTTTAAGCACTTTCTTTACCATGTGCAATCATAAAATAGTCTAATATCTTCATTTTTTCAACATACGTAGCTATTACCCTCGAAAACTAAAACTTTTGACATAGGAAAAGAGCCTTTAATCACATTCTTTACCATGTGCAATCATAAAATAGTCTAATATCTTCATTATTCCAACATACGTAGCTATTACCCTCGAAAACTAAAACTTTTGACATAGGAAAAGAGCCTTTAATCACATTCTTTACCATTTGCAATCATAAAATAGTCTAATATCTTCATTTTTTCAACATACGTAGCTATTACCCTCGAAAACTAAAACTTTTGACATAGGAAAAGAGCCTTTAATCACATTCTTTACCATTTGCAATCATAAAATAGTCTAATATCTTCATTTTTTCAACATACGTAGCTATTACCCTCGAAAACTAAAACTTTTGACATAGGAAAAGAGCCTTTAATCACATTCTTTACCATTTGCAATCATAAAATAGTCTAATATCTTCATTTTTTCAACATACGTAGCTATTACCCTCGAAAACTAAAACTTTTGAAATAGGAAAAGAGCCTTTAATCACATTTCTTTACCATGTGCAATCATAAAATAGTCTAATATCTTCATTTTTCCAACATACGTAGCTATTACCCTCGAAAACTAAAACTTTTGACATAGGAAAAGAGCCTTTAATCACATTCTTTACCATTGCAATCATAAAATAGTCTAATATCTTCATTTTTTCAACATACGTAGCTATTACCCTCGAAAACTAAAACTTTTGACACAGGAAAAGAGCCTTTAATCACATTCTTACCATTTGCAATCATAAAATAGTCTAATATCTTCATTTTTTCAACATACGTAGCTACTTACCCTCGAAAACTAAAACTTTTGACATAGGAAAAGAGCCTTTAATCACATTCTTTACCATTTGCAATCATAAAATAGTCTAATATCTTCATTTTTCAACATACATAGCTATTACCCTCGAAAACTAAAACTTTTGAAATAGGAAAAGAGCCTTTAAGCACTTTCTTTACCATGTGCAATCATAAAATAGTCTAATATCTTCATTTTTCCAACATACGTAGCTATTACCCTCGAAAACTAAAACTTTTGACATAGGAAAAGAGCCTTTAATTACATTCATTACCATTTGGAATCATAAAATAGTCTAATATCTTCATTTTTTCACCATACGTAGCTATTACCCTCGAAAACTAAGACTTTTGAAATAGGAAAAGAGCCTTTAAGCACTTTCTTTACCATGTGCAATCATAAAATAGTCTAATATCTTCATTTTTCCAACATACGTAGCTATATACCCTCGAAAACTTAAACTTTTGACATAGGAAAAGAGCCTTTAATCACATTCTTTACCATGTGCAATCATAAAATAGTCTAATATCTTCATTTTTCCAACATACGTAGCTATTACCCTCGAAAACTAAAACTTTTGACATAGGAAACGAGCCTTTAATCACATTCGTTACCATTGGCAATTATAAAATAGTCTAATATCTTCATTTTTTCAACATACGTAGCTATTACCCTCGAAAACTAAAACTTTTGACATAGGAAAAGAGCCTTTAATCACATTCGCTACCATTTGCAATTATAAAATAGTCTAATATCTTCATTTTTTCAACATACGTAGCTATTACCCTCGAAAACTAAAACTTTTGACATAGGAAAAGAGCCTTTAATCAATTTCGTTACCATGTGCAATCATAAAATAGTCTAATATCTTCATTTTTCCAACATACGTAGCTATTACCCTCGAAAACTAAAACTTTTGAAATAGGAAAAGAGCCTTAATCACATTCTTTACCCTTTGCAATCATAAAATAGTCTAATATCTTCATTTTTTCAACATACGTAGCTATTACCCTCGAAAACTAAAACTTTTGAAATAGGAAAAGAGCCTTTAAGCACTTCTTTACCATATGCAATCACAAAATAGTCTAATATCTTCATTTTTCCAACATACGTAGCTATTACCCTCGAGAACTAAAACTTTTGACATAGGAAAAGACCCTTTAATCACATTCTTTACCATCTGAAATCATAAAATAGTCTAATATCTTCATTTTTTTAACATACGTAGCTATTACCCTCGAAAACTAAAACTTTTGAAATAGGAAAAGAGCCTTTAAGCACTTTCTTTACCATGTGCAATCATAAAATAGTCTAATATCTTCATTTTTCCAACATACGTAGCTATTACCCTCGAAAACTAAAACTTTTGACATAGGAAAAGAGGCCTTTAATCACATTCGTTACCATTTGCAATTATAAAATAGTCTAATATCTTCATTTTTTCAACATACGTAGCTATTACCCTCGAAAACTAAAACTTTTGACATAGGAAAAGAGCCTTTAATCACATTCGTTACCATTTGCAATTATAAAATAGTCTAATATCTTCATTTTTTCAACATACGTAGCTCTTACCCTCGAAAACTAAAATTTTCGACATAGGAAAAGAGCCTTTAATCACATTCGTTACCATTTGCAATTATAAAATAGTCTAATATCTTCATTTTTTCAACATACGTAGCTATTACCCTCGAAAACTAAAACTTTTGACATAGGAAAAGAGCCTTTAATCACATTCTTTACCATTTGCAATCATAAAATAGTCTAATATCTTCATTTTTTCAACATACGTATCTATTACCCTCGAAAACTAAAACTTTTGACATAGGAAAAGAGCCTTTAATCACATTCGTTACCATTTGCAATTACAAAATAGTCTAATATCTTCATTTTTTCAACATACGTAGCTATTACCCTCGAAAACTAAAACTTTTGACATAGGAAAAGAGCCTTTAATCACATTCTTTACCATTTGCAATCATAAATTAGTCTAATATCTTCATTTTTCCAGCATACGTAGCTATTACCCTCGAAAACAAAATCTTTTGAAATAGGAAAAGAGCCTTTAATCACATTCTTTACCATTTGCAATCATAAAATACTCTAATATCTTCATTTTTTCAACATACGTAGCTATTACCCTCGAAAACTAAAACTTTTGACATAGGAAAAGAGCCTTTAATCACATTTTTTACCATGTGCAATCATAAAATAGTCTAATATCTTCATTTTTCCAACATACGTAGCTATTACCCTCGAAAACGAAAACTTTTGAAATAGGAAAAGAGCCTTTAATCACATTCTTTACCATGTGCAATCATAAAATAGTCTAATATCTTCATTTTTCCAACATACGTAGCTATTACCCTCAAAAACTAAAACTTTTGAAATAGGAAAAGAGCCTTTAATCACATTCTTTACCAGTGCAATCATAAAATAGTCTAATATCTTCATTTTTCCAACATACGTAGCTATTACCCTTGAAAACTAAAAATTTTGACATAGGAAAAGAGCCTTTAATCACATTCTCTACCATGTGCAATCATAAAATAGTCTAATATCTTCATTTTTCCAACATACGTAGCTATTACCCTCGAAAACTAAAACTTTTGACATAGGAAAAGAGCCTTTAATCACATTCTTTACCATTTGCAATCATAAAATAGTCTAATATCTTCATTTATTCAACATACGTAGCTATTACCCTCGAAAACTAAAACTTTGACATAGGAAAAGAGCCTTTAATCACATTCTTTACCCTGTGCAATTATAAAATAGTCTATATCTTCATTTTTTCAACATACGTAGCTATTACCCTCGAAAACTAAAACTTTTGACATAGGAAAAGAGCCTTTGATCACATTCTTTACCATTTGCAGTCATAAAATAGTCTAATATCTTCATTTTTTCAACGAACGTAGCTATTACCCTCGAAAACTAAAACTTTTGACATAGGAAAAGAGCCTTTAATCACATTCTTTACCATTTGCAATCCTAAAATAGTCTAATATCTTCATTTTTTTCAACATACGTAGCTATTACCCTTGAAAACTACAACTTTTGAAATAGGAAAAGAGCCTTTAAGCACTTTCTTTACCATGTGCAATCATAAAATAGTCTAATATCTTCATTTTTCCAACATACGTAGCTATTACCCTTGAAAACTAAAACTTTTGACATAGGAAAAGAGCCTTTAATCACATTCTTTACCATGTGCAATCATAAAATAGTCTAATATCTTCATTTTTCCAATATACGTAGCTATTACCCTCGAAAACTAAAATTTTTGACACAGGAAAAGAGCCTTTAATCACATTCGTTACCATTTGCAATTATAAAATAGTCTAATATCTTCATTTTTTCAACATACGTAGCTACTACCCTCGAAAACTAAAAATTTTGACATAGAAAAAGAGCCTTTAATCTCATTCTCTACCATGTGCAATCATAAAATAGTCTAATATCTTCATTTTTCCAACATACGTAGCTATTACCCTCGAAAACTAAAACTTTTGAAATAGAAAAAGAGCCTTTAAGCACTTTCTTTACCATGTGCAATCATAAAATAGTCTAATATCTTCATTTTTCAACATACGTAGCTATTACCCTCAAAAACTAAAACTTTTGACATAGGAAAAGAGCCTTTAATTACATTCATTACCATTTGGAATCATAAAATAGTCTAATATCTTCATTTTTTCAACATACGTAGCTATTACCCTCGAAAACTAAGACTTTTGAAATAGGAAAAGAGCCTTTAAGCACTTTCTTTACCATGTGCAATCATAAAATAGTCTAATATCTTCATTTTTCCAACATACGTAGCTATATACCCTCGAAAACTTAAACTTTTGACATAGGAAAAGAGCCTTTAATCACATTCTTTACCATGTGCAATCATAAAATAGTCTAATATCTTCATTTTTCCAACATACGTAGCTATTACCCTCGAAAACTAAAACTTTTGACATAGGAAACGAGCCTTTAATCACATTCGTTACCATTTGCAATTATAAAATAGTCTAATATCTTCATTTTTTCAACATACGTAGCTATTACCCTCGAAAACTAAAACTTTTGACATAGGAAAAGAGCCTTTAATCACATTCGCTACCATTTGCAATTATAAAATAGTCTAATATCTTCATTTTTTCAACATACGTTGCTATTACCCTCGAAAACTAAAACTTTTGACATAGGAAAAGAGCCTTTAATCAATTTCGTTACCATGTGCAATCATAAAATAGTCCTAATATCTTCATTTTTCCAACATACGTAGCTATTACCCTCGAAAACTAAAATTTTTGACATAGGAAAAGAGCCTTAATCACATTCTTTACCCTTTGCAATCATAAAATAGTCTAATATCTTCATTTTTTCAACATACGTAGCTATTACCCTCGAAAACTAAAACTTTTGAAATAGGAAAAGAGCCTTTAAGCACTTTCTTTACCATATGCAATGATAAAATAGTCTAATATCTTCATTTTTTCCAACATACGTAGCTATTACCCTCGAGAACTAAAACTTTTGACATAGAAAAAGACCCTTTAATCACATTCTTTACCATCTGAAATCATAAAATAGTCTAATATCTTCATTTTTTTAACATACGTAGCTATTACCCTCGAAAACTAAAACTTTTGAAATAGGAAAAGAGCCTTTAAGCACTTTCTTTACCATGTGCAATCATAAAATAGTCTAATATCTTCATTTTTCCAACATAGGTAGCTATTACCCTCGAAAACTAAAACTTTTGACATAGGAAAAGAGCCTTTAATCACATTCGTTACCATTTGAAATTATAAAATAGTCTAATATCTTCATTTTTTCAACATACGTAGCTATTACCCTCGAAAACTAAAACTTTTGACATAGGAAAAGAGCCTTTAATCACATTCGTTACCATTTGCAATTATAAAATAGTCTAATATCTTCATTTTTTCAACATACGTAGCTATTACCCTCGAAAACTAAAATTTTCGACATAGGAAAAGAGCCTTTAATCACATTCGTTACCATTTGCAATTATAAAATAGTCTAATATCTTCATTTTTTCAACATACGTAGCTATTACCCTCGAAAACTAAAACTTTTGACATAGGAAAAGAGCCTTTAATCACATTCTTTACCATTTGCAATCATAAAATAGTCTAATATCTTCATTTTTTCAACATACGTATCTATTACCCTCGAAAACTAAAACTTTTGACATAGGAAAAGAGCCTTTAATCACATTCGTTACCATTTGCAATTACAAAATAGTCTAATATCTTCATTTTTTCAACATACGTAGCTATTACCCTCGAAAACTAAAACTTTTGACATAGGAAAAGAGCCTTTAATCACATTCTTTACCATTTGCAATCATAAATTAGTCTAATATCTTCATTTTTCCAGCATACGTAGCTATTACCCTCGAAAACAAAACTTTTGAAATAGGAAAAGAGCCTTTAATCACATTCTTTACCATTTGCAATCATAAAATACTCCAATATCTTCATTTTTTCAACATACGTAGCTATTACCCTCGAAAACTAAACTTTTGACATAGGAAAAGAGCCTTTAATCACATTTTTTACCATGTGCAATCATAAAATAGTCTAATATCTTCATTTTTCCAACATACGTAGCTATTACCCTCGAAAACGAAAACTTTTGAAATAGGAAAAGAGCCTTTAATCACATTCTTTACCATGTGCAATCATAAAATAGTCTAATATCTTCATTTTTCCAACATACGTAGCTATTACCCTCAAAAACTAAAACTTTTGAAATAGGAAAAGAGCCTTTAATCACATTCTTTACCATGTGCAATCATAAAATAGTCTAATATCTTCATTTTCCAACACACGTAGCTATTACCCTTGAAAACTAAAAATTTTGACATAGGAAAAGAGCCTTTAATCACATTCTTTACCATGTGCAATCATAAAAATAGTCTAATATCTTCATTTTTCCAACATACGTAGCTATTACCCTCGAAAACTAAAACTTTTGACATAGGAAACAAGCCTTTAATCACATTCGTTACCATTGGCAATTATAAAATAGTCTAATATCTTCATTTTTTCAACATACGTAGCTATTACCCTCGAAAACT
>NW_027064075.1:0-28269 GCF_032884065.1 Artemia franciscana
TTCTTTACCATGTGCAATCATAAAATAGTCTAATATCTTCATTTTTCCAACATACATAGCTATTACCCTCGAAAACTAAAACTTTTGACATAGGAAAAGAGCCTTTAATCACATTCTTTACCATGTTCAATCATAAAATAGTCTAATATCTTCATTTTTCCAACATACGTAGCTATTACCCTCGAAAACTAAGACTTTTGACATAGGAAAAGAGCCTTTAATCACATTCGTTACCATTTGCAATTATAAAATAGTCTAATATCTTCATTTTTTCAACATACGTAGCTATTACCCTCGAAAACTAAAACTTTTGACATAGGAAAAGAGCCTTTAATCACATTCTTTACCATGTGCAATCATAAAATAGTCTAATATCTTCATTTTTCCAACATACATAGGTATTACCCTCGAAAACTTAAACTTTTGAAATAGGAAAAGAGCCTTTAATCACATTCTTTACCATGTGCAATCATAAAATAGTCTAATATCTTCATTTTTTCAACATACGTGGCTATTAACCTCGAAAACTAAAACTTTTGACATAGGAATAGAGCCTTTAATCACATTCTTTACCATTTGCAATCATAAAATAGTCTAATATCTTCATTTTTTCAACATACGTAGCTATTACCCTCGAAAACTAAAACTTTTGACATAGGAAAAGAGCCTTTAATCATATTCTTTACCATGTGCAATCATAAAATAGTCTAATATCTTCATTTTTCCAGCATACGTAGCTATTACCCTCGAAAACTAAAACTTTTGCCATAGGAAAAGAGCCTTTAAGCACATTCTTTACCATGTGCAATCATAAAATAGTCTAATATCTTCATTTTTCCAACATACGTAGCTATTAGCCTCGAAAACTAAAACTTTTGAAATAGGAAAAGAGCCTTTAATCACATTCTTTACCATTTGCAATCATAAAATAGTCTAATATCTTCATTTTTTCAACATACGTAGCTATTACCCTCGAAAACTAAAACTTTTGACATAGGAAAAGAGCCTTTAATCACATTCGTTACCATTTGCAATTATAAAATAGTCTAATATCTTCATTTTTTCAACATACGTAGCTATTACCCTCGAAAACTAAAACTTTTGAAATAGGAAAAGAGCCTTTAATCACATTCTTTACCATTTGCAATCATAAAATAGTCTAATATCTTCATTTTTTCAACATACGTAGCTATTACCCTCGAAAACTAAAACTTTTGTCATAGGAAAAGAGCCTTTAAATCACATTCTTTACCATATGCAATCATAAAATAGTCTAATATCTTCATTTTTTCAACATACGTAGCTATTACCCTCGAAAACTAAAACTTTTGAAATAGGAAAAGAGCCTTTAATCACATTCTTTACCATTTGCAATTATAAAATAGTCTAATATCTTCATTTTTTCAACATACGTAGCTATTACCCTCGAAAACTAAAACTTTTGACATAGGAAAAGAGCCTTTAATCACATTCTTTACCATTTGCAATCATAAAATAGTCTAATATCTTCATTTTTTCAACATACGTAGCTATTACCCTCGAAAACTAAAACTTTTGACATAGGAAAAGAGCCTTTAATCACATTCTTTACCATGTGCAATCATAAAATAGTCTAATATCTTCATTTTTCCAACATACGTAGCTATTACCCTCGAAAACTAAAACTTTTGACATAGGAAAAGAGCCTTTAATCACATTCTTTACCATTTGCAATCATAAAATAGTCTAATATCTTAATTTTTTCAACATATGTAGCTATTACCCTCGAAAACTAAAACTTTTGACATAGGAAAAGAGCTTTTATCACATTCTTTACCATTTGCAATCATAAAATAGTCTAATATCTTCATTTTTTCAACATACGTAGCTATTACCCTCGAAAACTAAAACTTTTGAAATAGGAAAAGAGCCTTTAATCACATTCTTTACCATTTGCAATTATAAAATAGTCTAATATCTTCATTTTTTCAACATACGTAGCTATTACCCTCGAAAACGAAAACTTTTGAAATAGGAAAAGAGCCTTTAATCACATTCTTTACCATTTGCAATCATAAAATAGTCTACTATCTTCATTTTTTCAACATACGTAGCTATTACCCTCGAAAACTAAAACTTTTGAAATAGGAAAAGAGCCTTTAATCACATTCTTTACCATTTGCAATCATAAAATAGTCTAATATCTTCATTTTTTCAACATACGTAGCTATTACCCTCGAAAACTAAAACTTTTGACATAGGAAAAGAGCCTTTAATCACATTCTTTACCATTTGCAATCATAAAATAGTCTAATATCTTCATTTTTTCAACATACGTAGCTATTACCCTCGAAAACTAAAACTTTTGACATAGGAAAAGAGCCTTTAATCACATTCTTTACCATGTGCAATCATAAAATAGTCTAATATCTTCATTTTTCCAACATACGTAGCTATTACCCTCGAAAACTAAAACTTTTGACATAGGAAAAGAGCCTTTAATCACATTCTTTACCATTTGCAATCATAAAATAGTCTAATATCTTCATTTTTTCAACATACGTAGCTATTACCCTCGAAAACTAAAACTTTTGACGTAGGAAAAGAGCCTTTAATCACATTCTTTACCATTTGCAATCATAAAATAGTCTAATATCTTCATTTTTTCAACATACGTAGCTATTACCCTCGAAAACTAAAACTTTTGACATAGGAAAAGAGCCTTTAATCACATTCGTTACCATTTGCAATTATAAAATAGTCTAATATCTTCATTTTTTCAACATACGTAGCTATTACCCTCGAAAACTAAAACTTTTGAAATAGGAAAAGAGCCTTTAATCACATTCTTTACCATTTGCAATCATAAAATAGTCTAATATCTTCATTTTTTCAACATACGTAGCTATTACCCTCGAAAACTAAAACTTTTGACATAGGAAAAGAGCCTTTAATCACATTCTTTACCATTGCAATCATAAAATAGTCTAATATCTTCATTTTTTCAACATACGTAGCTATTACCCTCGAAAACTAAAACTTTTGACATAGGAAAAGAGCCTTTAATCACATTCTTTACCATTTGCAATCATAAAATAGTCTAATATCTTCATTTTTTCAACATACGTAGCTATTACCCTCGAAAACTAAAACTTTTGACATAGGAAAAGAGCCTTTAATCACATTCTTTACCATTTGCAATCATAAAATAGTCTAATATCTTCATTTTTTCAACATACGTAGCTATTACCCTCGAAAACTAAAACTTTTGACATAGGAAAAGAGCCTTTAATCACATTCTTTACCATTTGCAATCATAAAATAGTCTAATATCTTCATTTTTCCACATACGTAGCTATTACCCTCGAAAACTAAAACTTTTGACATAGGAAAAGAGCCTTTAATCACATTCTTTACCATTTGCAATCATAAAATAGTCTAATATCTTCATTTTTTCAACATACGTAGCTATTACCCTCGAAAACTAAAACTTTTGACATAGGAAAAGAGCCTTTAATCACATTCTTTACCATTTGCAATCATAAAATAGTCTAATATCTTCATTTTTTCAACATACGTAGCTATTACCCTCGAAAACTAAAACTTTTGACATAGGAAAAGAGCCTTTAATCACATTCTTTACCATTTGCAATCATAAAATAGTCTAATATCTTCATTTTTTCAACATACGTAGCTATTACCCTCGAAAACTAAAACTTTTGACATAGGAAAAGAGCCTTTAATCACATTCTTTACCATTTGCAATCATAAAATAGTCTAATATCTTCATTTTTTCAACATACGTAGCTATTACCCTCGAAAACTAAAACTTTTGACATAGGAAAAGAGCCTTTAATCACATTCTTTACCATTTGCAATCATAAAATAGTCTAATATCTTCATTTTTTCAACATACGTAGCTATTACCCTCGAAAACTAAAACTTTTGACATAGGAAAAGAGCCTTTAATCACATTCTTTACCATTTGCAATCATAAAATAGTCTAATATCTTCATTTTTTCAACATACGTAGCTATTACCCTCGAAAACTAAAACTTTTGATAGGAAAAGAGCCTTTAATCACATTCTTTACCATTTGCAATCATAAAATAGTCTAATATCTTCATTTTTTCAACATACGTAGCTATTACCCTCGAAAACTAAAACTTTTGACATAGGAAAAGAGCCTTTAATCACATTCTTTACCATTTGCAATCATAAAATAGTCTAATATCTTCATTTTTTCAACATACGTAGCTATTACCCTCGAAAACTAAAACTTTTGACATAGGAAAAGAGCCTTTAATCACATTCTTTACCATTTGCAATCATAAAATAGTCTAATATCTTCATTTTTCAACATACGTAGCTATTACCCTCGAAAACTAAAACTTTTGACATAGGAAAAGAGCCTTTAATCACATTCGTTACCATTTGCAATTATAAAATAGTCTAATATCTTCATTTTTTCAACATACGTAGCTATTACCCTCGAAAACTAAAACTTTTGACATAGGAAAAGAGCCTTTAATCACATTCTTTACCATTTGCAATCATAAAATAGTCTAATATCTTCATTTTTTCAACATACGTAGCTATTACCCTCGAAAACTAAAACTTTTGATAGGAAAAGAGCCTTTAATCACATTCTTTACCATTTGCAATCATAAAATAGTCTAATATCTTCATTTTTTCAACATACGTAGCTATTACCCTCGAAAACTAAAACTTTTGAAATAGGAAAAGAGCCTTTAATCACATTCTTTACCATTTGCAATCATAAAATAGTCTAATATCTTCATTTTTTCAACATACGTAGCTATTACCCTCGAAAACTAAAACTTTTGACATAGGAAAAGAGCCTTTAATCACATTCTTTACCATTTGCAATCATAAAATAGTCTAATATCTTCATTTTTTCAACATACGTAGCTATTACCCTCGAAAACTAAAACTTTTGACATAGGAAAAGAGCCTTTAATCACATTCTTTACCATGTGCAATCATAAAATAGTCTAATATCTTCATTTTTCCAACATACGTAGCTATTACCCTCGAAAACTAAAACTTTTGACATAGGAAAAGAGCCTTTAATCACATTCTTTACCATTTGCAATCATAAAATAGTCTAATATCTTCATTTTTTCAACATACGTAGCTATTACCCTCGAAAACTAAAACTTTTGACATAGGAAAAGAGCCTTTAATCACATTCTTTACCATTTGCAATCATAAAATAGTCTAATATCTTCATTTTTTCAACATACGTAGCTATTACCCTCGAAAACTAAAACTTTTGACATAGGAAAAGAGCCTTTAATCACATTCTTTACCATTTGCAATCATAAAATAGTCTAATATCTTCATTTTTTCAACATACGTAGCTATTACCCTCGAAAACTAAAACTTTTGACATAGGAAAAGAGCCTTTAATCACATTCTTTACCATTTGCAATCATAAAATAGTCTAATATCTTCATTTTTTCAACATACGTAGCTATTACCCTCGAAAACTAAAACTTTTGACATAGGAAAAGAGCCTTTAATCACATTCTTTACCATTTGCAATCATAAAATAGTCTAATATCTTCATTTTTTCAACATACGTAGCTATTACCCTCGAAAACTAAAACTTTTGACATAGGAAAAGAGCCTTTAATCACATTCTTTACCATTTGCAATCATAAAATAGTCTAATATCTTCATTTTTTCAACATACGTAGCTATTACCCTCGAAAACTAAAACTTTTGACATAGGAAAAGAGCCTTTAATCACATTCTTTACCATTTGCAATCATAAAATAGTCTAATATCTTCATTTTTTCAACATACGTAGCTATTACCCTCGAAAACTAAAACTTTTGACATAGGAAAAGAGCCTTTAATCACATTCTTTACCATTTGCAATCATAAAATAGTCTAATATCTTCATTTTTTCAACATACGTAGCTATTACCCTCGAAAACTAAAACTTTTGACATAGGAAAAGAGCCTTTAATCACATTCTTTACCATTTGCAATCATAAAATAGTCTAATATCTTCATTTTTTCAACATACGTAGCTATTACCCTCGAAAACTAAAACTTTTGACATAGGAAAAGAGCCTTTAATCACATTCTTTACCATTTGCAATCATAAAATAGTCTAATATCTTCATTTTTTCCAACATACGTAGCTATTACCCTCGAAAACTAAAACTTTTGACATAGGAAAAGAGCCTTTAATCACATTCTTTACCATTTGCAATCATAAAATAGTCTAATATCTTCATTTTTTCAACATACGTAGCTATTACCCTCGAAAACTAAAACTTTTGACATAGGAAAAGAGCCTTTAATCACATTCTTTACCATTTGCAATCATAAAATAGTCTAATATCTTCATTTTTTCAACATACGTAGCTATTACCCTCGAAAACTAAAACTTTTGACATAGGAAAAGAGCCTTTAATCACATTCTTTACCATTTGCAATCATAAAATAGTCTAATATCTTCATTTTTTCAACATACGTAGCTATTACCCTCGAAAACTAAAACTTTTGACATAGGAAAAGAGCCTTTAATCACATTCTTTACCATGTGCAATCATAAAATAGTCTAATATCTTCATTTTTTCAACATACGTAGCTATTACCCTCGAAAACTAAAACTTTTGACATAGGAAAAGAGCCTTTAATCACATTCTTTACCATTTGCAATCATAAAATAGTCTAATATCTTCATTTTTTCAACATACGTAGCTATTACCCTCGAAAACTAAAACTTTTGACATAGGAAAAGAGCCTTTAATCACATTCTTTACCATTTGCAATCATAAAATAGTCTAATATCTTCATTTTTTCAACATACGTAGCTATTACCCTCGAAAACTAAAACTTTTGCCATAGGAAAAGAGCCTTTAAGCACATTCTTTACCATGTGCAATCATAAAATAGTCTAATATCTTCATTTTTCCAACATACGTAGCACTTTCTTTACCATGTGCAATCATAAAATAGTCTAATATCTTCATTTTTTCAAAATACGTAGCTATTACCCTCGAAAACTAAAACTTTTGACATAGGAAAAGAGCCTTTAATCACATTCTTTACCATTTGCAATCATAAAATAGTCTAATATCTTCATTTTTTCAACATACGTAGCTATTACCCTCGAAAACTAAAACTTTTGACATAGGAAAAGAGCCTTTAATCACATTCGTTACCATTTGCAATTATAAAATAGTCTAATATCTTCATTTTTTCAACATACGTAGCTATTACCCTCGAAAACTAAAACTTTTGAAATAGGAAAAGAGCCTTTAATCACATTCTTTACCATTTGCAATCATAAAATAGTCTAATATCTTCATTTTTTCAACATACGTAGCTATTACCCTCGAAAACTAAAACTTTTGAATAGGAAAAGAGCCTTTAATCACATTCTTTACCATTTGCAATCATAAAATAGTCTAATATCTTCATTTTTTCAACATACGTAGCTATTACCCTCGAAAACTAAAACTTTTGACATAGGAAAAGAGCCTTTAATCACATTCTTTACCATTTGCAATTATAAAATAGTCTAATATCTTCATTTTTTCAACATACGTAGCTATTACCCTCGAAAACTAAAACTTTTGACATAGGAAAAGAGCCTTTAATCACATTCTTTACCATTTGCAATCATAAAATAGTCTAATATCTTCATTTTTCCAACATACGTAGCTATTACCCTCGAAAACTAAAACTTTTGACATAGGAAAAGAGCCTTTAATCACATTCTTTACCATGTGCAATCATAAAATAGTCTAATATCTTCATTTTTTCAACATACGTAGCTATTACCCTCGAAAACTAAAACTTTTGACATAGGAAAAGAGCCTTTAATCACATTCTTTACCATTTGCAATCATAAAATAGTCTAATATCTTCATTTTTTCAACATACGTAGCTATTACCCTCGAAAACTAAAACTTTTGACATAGGAAAAGAGCCTTTAATCACATTCTTTACCATTTGCAATCATAAAATAGTCTAATATCTTCATTTTTTCAACATACGTAGCTATTACCCTCGAAAACTAAAACTTTTGACATAGGAAAAGAGCCTTTAATCACATTCTTTACCATTTGCAATCATAAAATAGTCTAATATCTTCATTTTTTCCAACATACGTAGCTATTACCCTCGAAAACTAAAACTTTTGACATAGGAAAAGAGCCTTTAATCACATTCTTTACCATGTGCAATCATAAAATAGTCTAATATCTTCATTTTTTCAACATACGTAGCTATTACCCTCGAAAACTAAAACTTTTGACATAGGAAAAGAGCCTTTAATCACATTCTTTACCATTTGCAATCATAAAATAGTCTAATATCTTCATTTTTTCAACATACGTAGCTATTACCCTCGAAAACTAAAACTTTTGACATAGGAAAAGAGCCTTTAATCACATTCTTTACCATTTGCAATCATAAAATAGTCTAATATCTTCATTTTTTCAACATACGTAGCTATTACCCTCGAAAACTAAAACTTTTGACATAGGAAAAGAGCCTTTAATCACATTCTTTACCATTTGCAATCATAAAATAGTCTAATATCTTCATTTTTTCAACATACGTAGCTATTACCCTCGAAAACTAAAACTTTTGACATAGGAAAAGAGCCTTTAATCACATTCTTTACCATTTGCAATCATAAAATAGTCTAATATCTTCATTTTTTCAACATACGTAGCTATTACCCTCGAAAACTAAAACTTTTGACATAGGAAAAGAGCCTTTAATCACATTCTTTACCATTTGCAATCATAAAATAGTCTAATATCTTCATTTTTTCAACATACGTAGCTATTACCCTCGAAAACTAAAACTTTTGACATAGGAAAAGAGCCTTTAATCACATTCTTTACCATTTGCAATCATAAAATAGTCTAATATCTTCATTTTTTCAACATACGTAGCTATTACCCTCGAAAACTAAAACTTTTGACATAGGAAAAGAGCCTTTAATCACATTCTTTACCATTTGCAATCATAAAATAGTCTAATATCTTCATTTTTTCAACATACGTAGCTATTACCCTCGAAAACTAAAACTTTTGACATAGGAAAAGAGCCTTTAATCACATTCTTTACCATTTGCAATCATAAAATAGTCTAATATCTTCATTTTTTCAACATACGTAGCTATTACCCTCGAAAACTAAAACTTTTGACATAGGAAAAGAGCCTTTAATCACATTCTTTACCATTTGCAATCATAAAATAGTCTAATATCTTCATTTTTTCAACATACGTAGCTATTACCCTCGAAAACTAAAACTTTTGACATAGGAAAAGAGCCTTTAATCACATTCTTTACCATTTGCAATCATAAAATAGTCTAATATCTTCATTTTTTCAACATACGTAGCTATTACCCTCGAAAACTAAAACTTTTGACATAGGAAAAGAGCCTTTAATCACATTCTTTACCATTTGCAATTATAAAATAGTCTAATATCTTCATTTTTTCAACATACGTAGCTATTACCCTCGAAAACTAAAACTTTTGACATAGGAAAAGAGCCTTTAATCACATTCTTTACCATTTGCAATCATAAAATAGTCTAATATCTTCATTTTTTCAACATACGTAGCTATTACCCTCGAAAACTAAAACTTTTGCCATAGGAAAAGAGCCTTTAAGCACATTCTTTACCATGTGCAATCATAAAATAGTCTAATATCTTCATTTTTCCAGCATACGTAGCTATTACCCTCGAAAACTAAAACTTTTGCCATAGGAAAAGAGCCTTTAAGCACATTCTTTACCATGTGCAATCATAAAATAGTCTAATATCTTCATTTTTCCAACATACGTAGCTATTACCCTCGAAAACTAAAACTTTTGAAATAGGAAAAGAGCCTTTAATCACATTCTTTACCATTTGCAATCATAAAATAGTCTAATATCTTCATTTTTCAACATACGTAGCTATTACCCTCGAAAACTAAAACTTTTGCATAGGAAAAGAGCCTTTAATCACATTCTTTACCATTTGCAATCATAAAATAGTCTAATATCTTCATTTTTTCAACATACGTAGCTATTACCCTCGAAAACTAAAACTTTTGACATAGGAAAAGAGCCTTTAATCACATTCGTTACCATTTGCAATTATAAAATAGTCTAATATCTTCATTTTTTCAACATACGTAGCTATTACCCTCGAAAACTAAAACTTTTGAAATAGGAAAAGAGCCTTTAATCACATTCTTTACCATTTGCAATCATAAAATAGTCTAATATCTTCATTTTTTCAACATACGTAGCTATTACCCTCGAAAACTAAAACTTTTGACATAGGAAAAGAGCCTTTAATCACATTCTTTACCATGTTGCAATCATAAAATAGTCTAATATCTTCATTTTTCCAACATACGTAGCTATTACCCTCGAAAACTAAAACTTTTGACATAGGAAAAGAGCCTTTAATCACATTCGTTACCATTTGCAATTATAAAATAGTCTAATATCTTCATTTTTTCAACATACGTAGCTATTACCCTCGAAAACTAAAACTTTTGACATAGGAAAAGAGCCTTTAATCACATTCTTTACCATTTGCAATCATAAAATAGTCTAATATCTTCATTTTTCCAACATACGTAGGTATTACCCTCGAAAACTAAACTTTTGACATAGGAAAAGAGCCTTTAATCACATTCTTTACCATGTGCAATCATAAAATAGTCTAATATCTTCATTTTTTCAACATACGTGGCTATTACCCTCGAAAACTAAAACTTTTGACATAGGAAAAGAGCCTTTAATCACATTCTTTACCATTTGCAATCATAAAATAGTCTAATATCTTCATTTTTTCAACATACGTAGCTATTACCCTCGAAAACTAAAACTTTTGACATAGGAAAAGAGCCTTTAATCACATTCTTTACCATGTGCAATCATAAAATAGTCTAATATCTTCATTTTTTCAACATACGTAGCTATTACCCTCGAAAACTAAAACTTTTGATAGGAAAAGAGCCTTTAATCACATTCTTTACCATTGCAATCATAAAATAGTCTAATATCTTCATTTTTCCAACATACGTAGCTATTACCCTCGAAAACTAAAACTTTTGAAATAGGAAAAGAGCCTTTAATCACATTCTTTACCATTTGCAATCATAAAATAGTCTAATATCTTCATTTTTTCAACATACGTAGCTATTACCCTCGAAAACTAAAACTTTTGTCATAGGAAAAGAGCCTTTAATCACATTCTTTACCATTTGCAATCATAAAATAGTCTAATATCTTCATTTTTTCAACATACGTAGCTATTACCCTCGAAAACTAAAACTTTTGACATAGGAAAAGAGCCTTTAATCACATTCGTTACCATTTGCAATTATAAAATAGTCTAATATCTTCATTTTTTCAACATACGTAGCTATTACCCTCGAAAACTAAAACTTTTGAAATAGGAAAAGAGCCTTTAATCACATTCTTTACCATTTGCAATCATAAAATAGTCTAATATCTTCATTTTTTCAACATACGTAGCTATTACCCTCGAAAACTAAAACTTTTGTCATAGGAAAAGAGCCTTTAATCACATTCTTTACCATTTGCAATCATAAAATAGTCTAATATCTTCATTTTTTCAACATACGTAGCTATTACCCTCGAAAACTAAAACTTTTGAAATAGGAAAAGAGCCTTTAATCACATTCTTTACCATTTGCAATTATAAAATAGTCTAATATCTTCATTTTTTCAACATACGTAGCTATTACCCTCGAAAACTAAAACTTTTGACATAGGAAAAGAGCCTTTAATCACATTCTTTACCATTTGCAATCATAAAATAGTCTAATATCTTCATTTTTCCAACATACGTAGCTATTACCCTCGAAAACTAAAACTTTTGACATAGGAAAAGAGCCTTTAATCACATTCTTTACCATATGCAATCATAAAATAGTCTAATATCTTAATTTTTTCAACATACGTAGCTATTACCCTCGAAAACTAAAACTTTTGACATAGGAAAAGAGCTTTTATCACATTCTTTACCATTTGCAATCATAAAATAGTCTAATATCTTCATTTTTTCAACATACGTAGCTATTACCCTCGAAAACTAAAACTTTTGAAATAGGAAAAGAGCCTTTAATCACATTCTTTACCATTTGCAATTATAAAATAGTCTAATATCTTCATTTTTTCAACATACGTAGCTATTACCCTCGAAAACGAAAACTTTTGAAATAGGAAAAGAGCCTTTAATCACATTCTTTACCATTTGCAATCATAAAATAGTCTAATATCTTCATTTTTTCAACATACGTAGCTATTACCCTCGAAAACTAAAACTTTTGACATAGGAAAAGAGCCTTTAATCACATTCTTTACCATGTGCAATCATAAAATAGTCTAATATCTTCATTTTTGCAACATACGTAGCTATTACCCTCGAAAACTAAAACTTTTGACATAGGAAAAGAGCCTTTAATCACATTCTTTACCATTTGCAATCATAAAATAGTCTAATATCTTCATTTTTTCAACATACGTAGCTATTACCCTCGAAAACTAAAACTTTTGACATAGGAAAAGAGCCTTTAATCACATTCTTTACCATTTGCAATCATAAAATAGTCTAATATCTTCATTTTTTCAACATACGTAGCTATTACCCTCGAAAACTAAAACTTTTGACATAGGAAAAGAGCCTTTAATCACATTCTTTACCATTTGCAATCATAAAATAGTCTAATATCTTCATTTTTTCAACATACGTAGCTATTACCCTCGAAAACTAAAACTTTTGACATAGGAAAAGAGCCTATTAATCACATTCGTTACCATTTGCAATTATAAAATAGTCTAATATCTTCATTTTTTCAACATACGTAGCTATTACCCTCGAAAACTAAAACTTTTGACATAGGAAAAGAGCCTTTAATCACATTCTTTACCATTTGCAATCATAAGATAGTCTAATATCTTCATTTTTTCAACATACGTGGCTATTACCCTCGAAAACTAAAACTTTTGACATAGGAAAAGAGCCTTTAATCACATTCTTTACCATTTGCAATCATAAAATAGTCTAATATTTTCATTTTTTCAACATACGTAACTATTACCCTCGAAAACTAAAACTTTTGACATAGGAAAAGAGCCTTTAATCATATTCTTTACCATGTGCAATCATAAAATAGTCTAATATCTTCATTTTTCCAACATACGTAGCTATTACCCTCGAAAACTAAAACTTTTGACATAGGAAAAGAGCCTTTAATCACATTCTTTACCATTTGCAATCATAAAATAGTCTAATATCTTCATTTTTTCAACATACGTAGCTATTACCCTCGAAAACTAAAGCTTTTGACATAGGAAAAGAGCCTTTAATCACATTCTTTACCATTTGCAATCATAAAATAGTCTAATATCTTCATTTTTTCAACATACGTAGCTATTACCCTCGAAAACTAAAACTTTTGACATGGGAAAAGAGCCTTTAATCACATTCTTTACCATTTGCAATCATAAAATAGTCTAATATCTTCATTTTTTCAACATACGTAGCTATTACCCTCGAAAACTAAAACTTTTGACATAGGAAGAGAGCCTTTAATCACATTCTTTACCATTTGCAATCATAAAATAGTCTAATATCTTCATTTTTTCAACATACGTAGCTATTACCCTCGAAAACTAAAACTTTTGACATAGGAAAAGAGCCTTTAATCACATTCGTTACCATTTGCAATTATAAAATAGTCTAATATCTTCATTTTTTCAACATACGTAGCTATTACCCTCGAAAACTAAAACTTTTGACATAGGAAAAGAGCCTTTAATCACATTCTTTACCATGTGCAATCATAAAATAGTCTAATATCTTCATTTTTCCAACATACGTAGCTATTACCCTCGAAAACTAAGACTTTTGACATAGGAAAAGAGCCTTTAATCACATTCGTTACCATTTGCAATTATAAAATAGTCTAATATCTTCATTTTTTCAACATACGTAGCTATTACCCTCGAAAACTAAAACTTTTGACATAGGAAAAGAGTCTTGAATCACATTCTTTACCATGTGCAATCATAAAATAGTCTAATATCTTCATTTTTCCAACATACGTAGGTATTACCCTCGAAAACTTAAACTTTTGAAATAGGAAAAGAGCCTTTAATCACATTCTTTACCATTTGCAATCATAAAATAGTCTAATATCTTCATTTTTTCAACATACGTAGCTATTACCCTCGAAAACTAAAACTTTTGAAATAGGAAAAGAGCCTTTAAGCACTTTCTTTACCATGTTCAATCATAAAATAGTCTAATATCTTCATTTTTCCAACATACGTAGCTATTACCCTCGAAAACTAAAACTGTTGACATAGGAAAAGAGCCTTTAATCACATTCTTTACCATGTGCAATCATAAAATAGTCTAATATCTTCATTTTTTCAACATACGTAGCTATTACCCTCGAAAACTAAAACTTTTGAAATAGGAAAAGAGCCTTTAAGCACTTTCTTTACCATGTGCAATCATAAAATAGTCTAATATCTTCATTTTTTCAACATACGTAGCTATTACCCTCGAAAAATAAAACTTTTGAAATAGGAAAAGAGCCTTTAAGCACTTTCTTTACCATGTGCAATCATAAAATAGTCTAATATCTTCATTATTCCAACATACGTAGCTATTACCCTCGAAAACTAAAACTTTTGCCATAGGAAAAGAGCCTTTAAGCACATTTTTTACCATGTGCAATTATAAAATAGTCTAATATTTTCATTTTTTCAACATACGTAGCTATTACCCTCGAAAACTAAAACTTTTGACATAGGAAAAGAGCCTTTAATCACATTCTTTACCATTTGCAATTATAAAATAGTCTAATATCTTCATTTTTTCAACATACGTAGCTATTACCCTCGAAAACTAAAACTTTTGCCATAGGAAAAGAGCCTTTAAGCACATTCTTTACCATTTGCAATCATAAAATAGTCTAATATCTTCATTTTTTCAACATACGTAGCTATTACCCTCGAAAACTAAAACTTTTGCCATAGGAAAAGAGCCTTTAAGCACTTTCTTTACCATGTGCAATCATAAAATAGTCTAATATCTTCATTTTTCCAGCATAGGTAGCTATTACCCTCGAAAACTAAAACTTTTGCCATAGGAAAAGAGCCTTTAAGCACATTCTTTACCATGTGCAATCATAATATAGTCTAATATCTTCATTTTTCCAACATACGTAGCTATTACCCTCGAAAACTAAAACTTTTGAAATAGGAAAAGAGCCTTTAATCACATTCTTTACCATTTGCAATCATAAAATAGTCTAATATCTTCATTTTTTCAACATACGTAGCTATTACCCTCGAAAACTAAAACTTTTGACATAGGAAAAGAGCCTTTAATCACATTCTTTACCATTTGCAATCATAAAATAGTCTAATATCTTCATTTTTTCAACATACGTAGCTATTACCCTTGAAAACTAAAACTTTTGACATAGGAAAAGAGCCTTTAATCACATTCGTTACCATTTGCAATTATAAAATAGTCTAATATCTTCATTTTTTCAACATACGTAGCTATTGCCCTTGAAAACTAAAACTTTTGAAATAGGAAAAGAGCCTTTAAGCACTTTCTTTACCATGTGCAATCATAAAATAGTCTAATATCTTCATTTTTCCAACATACGTAGCTATTACCCTCGAAAACTAAAACTTTTGACATAGGAAAAGAGCCTTTAATCACATTCTTTACCATGTTCAATCATAAAATAGTCTAATATCTTCATTTTTCCAACATACGTAGCTATTACCCTCGAAAACTAAGACTTTTGACATAGGAAAAGAGCCTTTAATCACATTCGTTACCATTTGCAATTATAAAATAGTCTAATATCTTCATTTTTTCAACATACGTAGCTATTACCCTCGAAAACTAAAACTTTTGACATAGGAAAAGAGCCTTTAATCACATTCTTTACCATGTGCAATCATAAAATAGTCTAATATCTTCATTTTTCCAACATACGTAGGTATTACCCTCAAAAACTTAAGCTTTTGAAATAGGAAAAGAGCCTTTAATCACATTCTTTACCATGTGCAATCATAAAATAGTCTAATATCTTCATTTTTTCAACATACGTAGCTATTACCCTCGAAAACTAAAACTTTTGACATAGGAAAAGAGCCTTTAATCACATTCGTTAACATTTGCAATTATAAAATAGTATAATATCTTCATTTTTTCAACATACGTAGCTAAAAACCTCGAAAACTAAAACTTTTGACATAGGAAAAGAGCCTTTAATCACAATCTTTACCATTTGCAATCATAAAATAGTCTAATATCTTCATTTTTTCATCATACGTGGCTATTACCCTCGAAAACTAAAACTTTTGACATAGGAAAAGAGCCTTTAATCACATTCTTTACCATTTGCAATCATAAAATAGTCTAATATATTCATTTTTTCAACATACGTAGCTATTACCCTCGAAAACTAAAACTTTTGACATAGGAAAAGAGCCTTTAATCACATTCTTTACCATGTGCAATCATAAAATAGTCTAATATCTTCATTTTTCCAACATACGTAGCTATTACCCTCGAAAACTAAAACTTTTGACATAGGAAAAGAGCCTTTAATCACATTCTTTACCATTTGCAATCATAAAATAGTCTAATATCTTCATTTTTTCAACATACGTAGCTATTACCCTCGAAAACTAAAACTTTTGACATAGGAAAAGAGCCTTTAATCACATTCTTTACCATGTGCAATCATAAAATAGTCTAATATCTTCATTTTTCCAACATACGTAGCTATTACCCTCGAAAACTAAAACTTTTGACATAGGAAAAGAGCTTTTATCACATTCTTTACCATTTGCAATCATAAAATAGTCTAATATCTTCATTTTTTCAACATACGTAGCTATTACCCTCGAAAACTAAAACTTTTGACATAGGAAAAGAGCCTTTAATCACATTCGTTACCATTTGCAATTATAAAATAGTCTAATATCTTCATTTTTTCAACATACGTAGCTATTACCCTCGAAAACTAAAACTTTTGAAATAGGAAAAGAGCCTTTAATCACATTCTTTACCATTTGCAATCATAAAATAGTCTAATATCTTCATTTTTTCAACATACGTAGCTATTACCCTCGAAAACTAAAACTTTTGTCATAGGAAAAGAGCCTTTAATCACATTCTTTACCATTTGCAATCATAAAATAGTCTAATATCTTCATTTTTTCAACATACGTAGCTATTACCCTCGAAAACTAAAACTTTTGAAATAGGAAAAGAGCCTTTAATCACATTCTTTACCATTTGCAATTATAAAATAGTCTAATATCTTCATTTTTTCAACATACGTAGCTATTACCCTCGAAAACTAAAACTTTTGACATAGGAAAAGAGCCTTTAATCACATTCTTTACCATTTGCAATCATAAAATAGTCTAATATCTTCATTTTTTCAACATACGTAGCTATTACCCTCGAAAACTAAAACTTTTGACATAGGAAAAGAGCCTTTAATCACATTCTTTACCATGTGCAATCATAAAATAGTCTAATATCTTCATTTTTCCAACATACGTAGCTATTACCCTCGAAAACTAAAACTTTTGACATAGGAAAAGAGCCTTTAATCACATTCTTTACCATTTGCAATCATAACATAGTCTAATATCTTAATTTTTTCAACATACGTAGCTATTACCCTCGAAAACTAAAACTTTTGACATAGGAAAAGAGCTTTTATCACATTCTTTACCATTTGCAATCATAAAATAGGCTAATATCTTCATTTTTTCAACATACGTAGCTATTACCCTCGAAAACTAAAACTTTTGAAATAGGAAAAGAGCCTTTAATCACATTCTTTACCATTTACAATTATAAAATAGTCTAATATCTTCATTTTTTCAACATACGTAGCTATTACCCTCGAAAACGAAAACTTTTGAAATAGGAAAAGAGCCTTTAATCACATTCTTTACCATTTGCAATCATAAAATAGTCTAATATCTTCATTTTTTCAACATACGTAGCTATTACCCTCGAAAACTAAAACTTTTGACATAGGAAAAGAGCCTTTAATCACATTCTTTACCATGTGCAATCATAAAATAGTCTAATATCTTCATTTTTCCAACATACGTAGCTATTACCCTCGAAAACTAAAACTTTTGACATAGGAAAAGAGCCTTTAATCACATTCTTTACCATTTGCAATCATAAAATAGTCTAATATCTTCATTTTTTCAACATACGTAGCTATTACCCTCGAAAACTAAAACTTTTGACATAGGAACAGAGCCTTTAATCACATTCTTTACCATTTGCAATCATAAAATAGTCTAATATCTTCATTTTTTCAACATACGTAGCTATTACCCTCGAAAACTAAAACTTTTGACATAGGAAAAGAGCCTTTAATCACATTCTTTACCATTTACAATCATAAAATAGTCTAATATCTTCATTTTTTCAACATACGTAGCTATTACCCTCGAAAACTAAAACTTTTGACATAGGAAAAGAGCCTTTAATCACATTCTTTACCATTTGCAATCATAAAATAATCTAATATCTTCATTTTTTCAACATACGTAGCTATTACCCTCGACGATTAAAACTTTTGACATAGGAAAAGAGCCTATTAATCACATTCGTTACCATTTGCAATTATAAAATAGTCTAATATCTTCATTTTTTCAACATACGTAGCTATTACCCTCGAAAACTAAAACTTTTGACATAGGAAAAGAGCCTTTAATCATATTCTTTACCATGTGCAATCATAAAATAGTCTAATATCTTCATTTTTCCAACATACGTAGCTATTACCCTCGAAAACTAAAACTTTTGACATAGGAAAAGAGCCTTTAATCACATTCTTTACCATTTGCAATCATAAAATAGTCTAATATCTTCATTTTTTCAACATACGTAGCTATTACCCTCGAAAACTAAAACTTTTGACATAGGAAAAGAGCCTTTAATCACATTCTTTACCATTTGCAATCATAAAATAGTCTAATATCTTCATTTTTTCAACATACGTAGCTATTACCCTCGAAAACTAAAACTTTTGACATAGGAAAAGAGCCTTTAATCACATTCTTTACCATTTGCAATCATAAAATAGTCTAATATCTTCATTTTTTCAATATACGTAGCTATTACCCTCGAAAACTAAAACTTTTGACATAGGAAGAGAGCCTTTAATCACATTCTTTACCATTTGCAATCATAAAATAGTCTAATATCTTCATTTTTTCAACATACGTAGCTATTACCCTCGAAAACTAAAACTTTTGACATAGGAAAAGAGCCTTTAATCACATTCGTTACCATTTGCAATCATAAAATAGTCTAATATCTTCATTTTTTCAACATACGTAGCTATTACCCTCGAAAACTAAAACTTTTGACATAGGAAAAGAGCCTTTAATCACATTCTTTACCATTTGCAATCATAAAATAGTCTAATATCTTCATTTTTTCAACATACGTAGCTATTACCCTCGAAAACTAAAACTTTTGACATAGGAAAAGAGCCTTTAATCACATTCTTTACCATTGCAATCATAAAATAGTCTAATATCTTCATTTTTTCAACATACGTAGCTATTACCCTCGAAAACTAAAACTTTTGACATAGGAAAAGAGCCTTTAATCACATTCTTTACCATTTGCAATCATAAAATAGTCTAATATCTTCATTTTTTCAACATACGTAGCTATTACCCTCGAAAACTAAAACTTTTGACATAGGAAAAGAGCCTTTAATCACATTCTTTACCATTTGCAATTATAAAATAGTCTAATATCTTCATTTTTTCAACATACGTAGCTATTACCCTCGAAAACTAAAACTTTTGACATAGGAAAAGAGCCTTTAATCACATTCTTTACCATTTGCAATCATAAAATAGTCTAATATCTTCATTTTTTCAACATACGTAGCTATTACCCTCGAAAACTAAAACTTTTGACATAGGAAAAGAGCCTTTAATCACATTCTTTACCATTTGCAATCATAAAATAGTCTAATATCTTCATTTTTTCAACATACGTAGCTATTACCCTCGAAAACTAAAACTTTTGACATAGGAAAAGAGCCTTTAATCACATTCTTTACCATTGCAATCATAAAATAGTCTAATATCTTCATTTTTTCAACATACGTAGCTATTACCCTCGAAAACTAAAACTTTTGACATAGGAAAAGAGCCTTTAATCACATTCTTTACCATTTGCAATCATAAAATAGTCTAATATCTTCATTTTTTCAACATACGTAGCTATTACCCTCGAAAACTAAAACTTTTGACATAGGAAAAGAGCCTTTAATCACATTCTTTACCATTTGCAATCATAAAATAGTCTAATATCTTCATTTTTTCAACATACGTAGCTATTACCCTCGAAAACTAAAACTTTTGACATAGGAAAAGAGCCTTTAATCACATTCTTTACCATGTGCAATCATAAAATAGTCTAATATCTTCATTTTTCCAACATACGTAGCTATTACCCTCGAAAACTAAAACTTTTGACATAGGAAAAGAGCCTTTAATCACATTCGTTACCATTTGCAATTATAAAATAGTCTAATATCTTCATTTTTTCAACATACGTAGCTATTACCCTCGAAAACTAAAACTTTTGACATAGGAAAAGAGCCTTTAATCACATTCTTTACCATGTGCAATCATAAAATAGTCTAATATCTTCATTTTTCCAACATACGTAGCTATTACCCTCGAAAACTAAAACTTTTGAAATAGGAAAAGAGCCTTTAATCACATTCTTTACCATTTGCAATCATAAAATAGTCTAATATCTTCATTTTTTCAACATACGTAGCTATTACCCTCGAAAACTAAAACTTTTGAAATAGGAAAAGAGCCTTTAATCACATTCTTTACCATTTGCAATCATAAAATAGTCTAATATCTTCATTTTTTCAACATACGTAGCTATTACCCTCGAAAACTAAAACTTTTGACATAGGAAAAGAGCCTTTAATCACATTCTTTACCATTTGCAATCATAAAATAGTCTAATATCTTCATTTTTTCAACATACGTAGCTATTACCCTCGAAAACTAAAACTTTTGAATAGGAAAAGAGCCTTTAATCACATTCTTTACCATTTGCAATCATAAAATAGTCTAATATCTTCATTTTTTCAACATACGTAGCTATTACCCTCGAAAACTAAAACTTTTGAAATAGGAAAAGAGCCTTTAATCACATTCTTTACCATGTGCAATCATAAAATAGTCTAATATCTTCATTTTTTCAACATACGTAGCTATTACCCTCGAAAACTAAAACTTTTGACATAGGAAAAGAGCCTTTAATCACATTCTTTACCATTTGCAATCATAAAATAGTCTAATATCTTCATTTTTTCAACATACGTAGCTATTACCCTCGAAAACTAAAACTTTTGACATAGGAAAAGAGCCTTTAATCACATTCTTTACCATGTGCAATCATAAAATAGTCTAATATCTTCATTTTTTCAACATACGTAGCTATTACCCTCGAAAACTAAAACTTTTGACATAGGAAAAGAGCCTTTAATCACATTCTTTACCATTTGCAATCATAAAATAGTCTAATATCTTCATTTTTTCAACATACGTAGCTATTACCCTCGAAAACTAAAACTTTTGACATAGGAAAAGAGCCTTTAATCACATTCTTTACCATTTGCAATCATAAAATAGTCTAATATCTTCATTTTTTCAACATACGTAGCTATTACCCTCGAAAACTAAAACTTTTGACATAGGAAAAGAGCCTTTAATCACATTCTTTACCATTTGCAATTATAAAATAGTCTAATATCTTCATTTTTTCAACATACGTAGCTATTACCCTCGAAAACTAAAACTTTTGCATAGGAAAAGAGCCTTTAATCACATTCTTTACCATTTGCAATCATAAAATAGTCTAATATCTTCATTTTTCCAACATACGTAGCTATTACCCTCGAAAACTAAAACTTTTGACATAGGAAAAGAGCCTTTAATCACATTCGTTACCATTTGCAATTATAAAATAGTCTAATATCTTCATTTTTTCAACATACGTAGCTATTACCCTCGAAAACTAAAACTTTTGACATAGGAAAAGAGCCTTTAATCACATTCTTTACCATGTGCAATCATAAAATAGTCTAATATCTTCATTTTTCCAACATACGTAGCTATTACCCTCGAAAACTAAACTTTTGACATAGGAAAAGAGCCTTTAATCACATTCTTTACCATTTGCAATCATAAAATAGTCTAATATCTTCATTTTTTCAACATACGTAGCTATTACCCTCGAAAACTAAAACTTTTGACATAGGAAAAGAGCCTTTAATCACATTCTTTACCATGTTCAATCATAAAATAGTCTAATATCTTCATTTTTCCAACATACGTAGCTATTACCCTCGAAAACTAAAACTTTTGACATAGGAAAAGAGCCTTTAATCACATTCTTTACCATTTGCAATCATAAAATAGTCTAATATCTTCATTTTTTCAACATACGTAGCTATTACCCTCGAAAACTAAAACTTTTGACATAGGAAAAGAGCCTTTAATCACATTCTTTACCATTTGCAATCATAAAATAGTCTAATATCTTCATTTTTTCAACATACGTAGCTATTACCCTCGAAAACTAAAACTTTTGACATAGGAAAAGAGCCTTTAATCACATTCTTTACCATTTGCAATCATAAAATAGTCTAATATCTTCATTTTTTCAACATACGTAGCTATTACCCTCGAAAACTAAAACTTTTGACATAGGAAAAGAGCCTTTAATCACATTCTTTACCATTTGCAATCATAAAATAGTCTAATATCTTCATTTTTTCAACATACGTAGCTATTACCCTCGAAAACTAAAACTTTTGACATAGGAAAAGAGCCTTTAATCACATTCTTTACCATGTGCAATCATAAAATAGTCTAATATCTTCATTTTTTCAACATACGTAGCTATTACCCTCGAAAACTAAAACTTTTGAATAGGAAAAGAGCCTTTAAGCACATTCTTTACCATTTGCAATCATAAAATAGTCTAATATCTTCATTTTTTCAACATACGTAGCTATTACCCTCGAAAACTAAAACTTTTGACATAGGAAAAGAGCCTTTAATCACATTCTTTACCATGTGCAATCATAAAATAGTCTAATATCTTCATTTTTTCAACATACGTAGCTATTACCCTCGAAAACTAAAACTTTTGACATAGGAAAAGAGCCTTTAATCACATTCTTTACCATTTGCAATCATAAAATAGTCTAATATCTTCATTTTTTCAACATACGTAGCTATTACCCTCGAAAACTAAAACTTTTGATATAGGAAAAGAGCCTTTAATCACATTCTTTACCATTTGCAATCATAAAATAGTCTAATATCTTCATTTTTTCAACATACGTAGCTATTACCCTCGAAAACTAAAACTTTTGACATAGGAAAAGAGCCTTTAATCACATTCTTTACCATGTTGCAATCATAAAATAGTCTAATATCTTCATTTTTCCAACATACGTAGCTATTACCCTCGAAAACTAAAACTTTTGACATAGGAAAAGAGCCTTTAATCACATTCTTTACCATTTGCAATCATAAAATAGTCTAATATCTTCATTTTTTCAACATACGTAGCTATTACCCTCGAAAACTAAAACTTTTGACATAGGAAAAGAGCCTTTAATCACATTCTTTACCATTTGCAATCATAAAATAGTCTAATATCTTCATTTTTCAACATACGTAGCTATTACCCTCGAAAACTAAAACTTTTGACATAGGAAAAGAGCCTTTAATCACATTCTTTACCATGTGCAATCATAAAATAGTCTAATATCTTCATTTTTCCAACATACGTAGCTATTACCCTCGAAAACTAAGACTTTTGACATAGGAAAAGAGCCTTTAATCACATTCGTTACCATTTGCAATTATAAAATAGTCTAATATCTTCATTTTTTCAACATACGTAGCTATTACCCTCGAAAACTAAAACTTTTGACATAGGAAAAGAGCCTTTAATCACATTCTTTACCATGTGCAATCATAAAATAGTCTAATATCTTCATTTTTCCAACATACGTAGGTATTACCCTCGAAAACTTAAACTTTTGAAATAGGAAAAGAGCCTTTAATCACATTCTTTACCATTTGCAATCATAAAATAGTCTAATATCTTCATTTTTTCAACATACGTAGCTATTACCCTCGAAAACTAAAACTTTTGACATAGGAAAAGAGCCTTTAATCACTTTCTTTACCATGTTCAATCATAAAATAGTCTAATATCTTCATTTTTTCAACATACGTAGCTATTACCCTCGAAAACTAAAACTTTTGACATAGGAAAAGAGCCTTTAATCACATTCTTTACCATTTGCAATCATAAAATAGTCTAATATCTTCATTTTTTCAACATACGTAGCTATTACCCTCGAAAACTAAAACTTTTGACATAGGAAAAGAGCCTTTAAGCACATTCTTTACCATTTGCAATCATAAAATAGTCTAATATCTTCATTTTTTCAACATACGTAGCTATTACCCTCGAAAACTAAAACTTTTGACATAGGAAAAGAGCCTTTAATCACATTCTTTACCATGTGCAATCATAAAATAGTCTAATATCTTCATTTTTCCAACATACGTAGCTATTACCCTCGAAAACTAAAACTTTTGACATAGGAAAAGAGCCTTTAATCACATTCTTTACCATTTGCAATCATAAAATAGTCTAATATCTTCATTTTTTCAACATACGTAGCTATTACCCTCGAAAACTAAAACTTTTGCCATAGGAAAAGAGCCTTTAAGCACATTTTTTACCATGTGCAATCATAAAATAGTCTAATATCTTCATTTTTTCAACATACGTAGCTATTACCCTCGAAAACTAAAACTTTTGACATAGGAAAAGAGCCTTTAATCACATTCTTTACCATGTGCAATCATAAAATAGTCTAATATCTTCATTTTTCCAACATACGTAGCTATTACCCTCGAAAACTAAAACTTTTGATAGGAAAAGAGCCTTTAATCACATTCTTTACCATTTGCAATCATAAAATAGTCTAATATCTTCATTTTTTCAACATACGTAGCTATTACCCTCGAAAACTAAAACTTTTGACATAGGAAAAGAGCCTTTAATCACATTCTTTACCATGTGCAATCATAAAATAGTCTAATATCTTCATTTTTCCAACATACGTAGCTATTACCCTCGAAAACTAAACTTTTGACATAGGAAAAGAGCCTTTAATCACATTCTTTACCATTTGCAATCATAAAATAGTCTAATATCTTCATTTTTTCAACATACGTAGCTATTACCCTCGAAAACTAAAACTTTTGACATAGGAAAAGAGCCTTTAATCACATTCTTTACCATGTTGCAATCATAAAATAGTCTAATATCTTCATTTTTCCAACATACGTAGCTATTACCCTCGAAAACTAAAACTTTTGACATAGGAAAAGAGCCTTTAATCACATTCTTTACCATGTTCAATCATAAAATAGTCTAATATCTTCATTTTTTCAACATACGTAGCTATTACCCTCGAAAACTAAAACTTTTGACATAGGAAAAGAGCCTTTAATCACATTCGTTACCATTTGCAATTATAAAATAGTCTAATATCTTCATTTTTTCAACATACGTAGCTATTACCCTCGAAAACTAAAACTTTTGACATAGGAAAAGAGCCTTTAATCACATTCTTTACCATTTGCAATCATAAAATAGTCTAATATCTTCATTTTTCCAACATACGTAGGTATTACCCTCGAAAACTTAAACTTTTGAAATAGGAAAAGAGCCTTTAATCACATTCTTTACCATGTGCAATCATAAAATAGTCTAATATCTTCATTTTTTCAACATACGTAGCTATTACCCTCGAAAACTAAAACTTTTGACATAGGAAAAGAGCCTTTAATCACATTCGTTAACATTTGCAATTATAAAATAGTCTAATATCTTCATTTTTTCAACATACGTAGCTATTACCCTCGAAAACTAAAACTTTTGACATAGGAAAAGAGCCTTTAATCACATTCTTTACCATTTGCAATCATAAAATAGTCTAATATCTTCATTTTTTCAACATACGTGGCTATTACCCTCGAAAACTAAAACTTTTGACATAGGAAAAGAGCCTTTAATCACATTCTTTACCATTTGCAATCATAAAATAGTCTAATATCTTCATTTTTTCAACATACGTAGCTATTACCCTCGAAAACTAAAACTTTTGACATAGGAAAAGAGCCTTTAATCACATTCTTTACCATGTGCAATCATAAAATAGTCTAATATCTTCATTTTTCCAACATACGTAGCTATTACCCTCGAAAACTAAAACTTTTGACATAGGAAAAGAGCCTTTAATCACATTCTTTACCATTTGCAATCATAAAATAGTCTAATATCTTAATTTTTTCAACATACGTAGCTAATACCCTCGAAAACTAAAACTTTTGACATAGGAAAAGAGCTTTTATCACATTCTTTACCATTTGCAATCATAAAATAGTCTAATATCTTCATTTTTTCAACATACGTAGCTATTACCCTCGAAAACTAAAACTTTTGACATAGGAAAAGAGCCTTTAATCACATTCTTTACCATGTGCAATCATAAAATAGTCTAATATCTTCATTTTTCCAACATACGTAGCTATTACCCTCGAAAACTAAAACTTTTGATATAGGAAAAGAGCCTTTAATCACATTCTTTACCATTTGCAATCATAAAATAGTCTATTATCTTCATTTTTTTCAACATACGTAGCTATTACCCTCGAAAACTAAAACTTTTGACATAGGAAAAGAGCCTTTAATCACATTCTTTACCATTTGCAATCATAAAATAGTCTAATATCTTCATTTTTTCAACATACGTAGCTATTACCCTCGAAAACTAAAACTTTTAACATAGGAAAAGAGCCTTTAATCACATTCTTTACCATGTGCAATCATAAAATAGTCTAATATCTTCATTTTTCCAACATACGTAGCTATTACCCTCGAAAACTAAAACTTTTGACATAGGAAAAGAGCCTTTAATCACATTCTTTACCATTTGCAATTATAAAATAGTCTAATATCTTCATTTTTTCAACATACGTAGCTATTACCCTCGAAAACTAAAACTTTTGACATAGGAAAAGAGCCTTTAATCACATTCTTTACCATTGCAATCATAAAATAGTCTAATATCTTCATTTTTCCAACATACGTAGCTATTACCCTCGAAAACTAAAACTTTTGAAATAGGAAAAGAGCCTTTAATCACATTCTTTACCATTTGCAATCATAAAATAGTCTAATATCTTCATTTTTTCAACATACGTAGCTATTACCCTCGAAAACTAAAACTTTTGAATAGGAAAAGAGCCTTTAAGCACATTCTTTACCATGTTCAATCATAAAATAGTCTAATATCTTCATTTTTCCAACATACGTAGCTATTACCCTCGAAAACTAAAACTTTTGACATAGGAAAAGAGCCTTTAATCACATTCTTTACCATGTGCAATCATAAAATAGTCTAATATCTTCATTTTTCCAACATACGTAGCTATTACCCTCGAAAACTAAAACTTTTGACATAGGAAAAGAGCCTTTAATCACATTCTTTACCATTTGCAATCATAAAATAGTCTAATATCTTCATTTTTTCAACATACGTAGCTATTACCCTCGAAAACTAAAACTTTTGACATAGGAAAAGAGCCTTTAATCACATTCTTTACCATTTGCAATCATAAAATAGTCTAATATCTTCATTTTTTCAACATACGTGGCTATTACCCTCGAAACTAAAACTTTTGACATAGGAAAAGAGCCTTTAATCACATTCTTTACCATTTGCAATCATAAAATAGTCTAATATCTTCATTTTTTCAACATACGTAGCTATTACCCTCGAAAACTAAAACTTTTGACATAGGAAAAGAGCCTTTAATCACATTCTTTACCATGTGCAATCATAAAATAGTCTAATATCTTCATTTTTCCAACATACGTAGCTATTACCCTCGAAAACTAAAACTTTTGACATAGGAAAAGAGCCTTTAATCACATTCTTTACCATTTGCAATCATAAAATAGTCTAATATCTTAATTTTTTCAACATACGTAGCTAATACCCTCGAAAACTAAAACTTTTGACATA
>NW_027064076.1:0-16184 GCF_032884065.1 Artemia franciscana
AAGTTTTAGTTTTCGAGGGTAATAGCTACGTATGTTGAACAAATGAAGATATTAGACTATTTTATGATTGCAAATGGTAAAGAATGTGATTAAAGGCTCTTTTCCTATTTCAAAAGTTTTAGTTTTCAAGGGTAATAGCTACGTATGTTGAAAAAATGAAGATATTAGACTATTTTATGATTGCAAATGGTAAAGAATGTGATTAAAGGCTCTTTTCCTATTTCAAAAGTTTTAGTTTTCGAGGGTAATAGCTACGTATGTTGAAAAAATGAAGATATTAGACTATTTTATGATTGCTAATGATAAAGAATGTGATTAAAGGCTCTTTTCCTATGTGAAAAGTTTTAGTTTTCGAGGGTAATAGCCACGTATGTTGAAAAAATGAAGATAATAGACTATTTTATGATTGCACATGGTAAAGAATGTGATTAAAGGCTCTTTTCCTATTTCAAAAGTTTTATTTTTCGAGGGTAATAGCTACGTTTGTTGAAAAAATGAAGATATTAGACTATTTTATGATTGCAAATGGTAAAGAATGTGATTAGAGGCTCTTTTCCTATGTCAAAAGTTTTAGTTTTCGAGGGTAATAGCCACGTATGTTGAAAAAATGAAGATATTAGAATATTTTATGATTGTACATGGTAAAGAATGTGATTAAAGGCTCTTTTCCTATTTCAAAAGTTTTATTTTTCGAGGGTAATAGCTAAGTTTGTTGAAAAAATGAAGATATTAGACTATTTTATGATTGCAAATGGTAAAGAATGTGATTAAAGGCTCTTTTCCTATTTCAAAAGTTTTAGTTTTCGAGGGTAATAGCTACGTATGTTGAAAAAATGAAGATATTAGAATATTTTATGATTGTACATGGTAAAGATTGTGATTAAAGGTTCTTTTCCTATTTTAAAAGTTTTAGTTTTCGAGGGTAATAGCTACGTATGTTGAAAAAATGAAGACATTAGATTATTTTATGATTGCAAATGGTAAAGAATGTGATTAAAGGCTCTTTTCCTATGTTAAAAGTTTTAGTTTTCGAGGGTAATAGCTACGTATGTTGAAAAAATGAAGATATTAGACAATTTTATAATTGCACATGGTAAAGAATGTGATTAAAGACTCTTTTCCTATTTCAAAAGTTTTAGTTTTCGAGGGTAATAGCTACGTATGTTGAAAAAATGAAGATATTAGACTATTTTATGATTGCACATGGTAAAGAATGTGATTAAAGGCTCTTTTCCTATTTCAAAAGTTTTAGTTTTCGAGGGTAATAGCTACGTATGTTGAAAAAATGAAGATATTAGACTATTTTATGATTGCTAATGATAAAGAATGTGATTAAAGGCTCTGTTCCTATGTCAAAAGTTTTAGTTTTCGAGGGTAATAGCCACGTATGTTGAAAAAATTAAGATAATAGACTATTTTATGATTGCACATGGTAAAGAATGTGATTAAAGGCTCTTTTCCTATTTCAAAAGTTTTATTTTTCGAGGGTAATAGCTACGTTTGTTGAAAAAATGAAGATATTAGACTATTTTATGATTGCAAATGGTAAAGAATGTGATTAGAGGCTCTTTTCCTATTTCAAAAGTTTTAGTTTTCGAGGGTAATAGCTACGTATGTTGAAAAAATGAAGATATTAGAATATTTTATGATTGTACATGGTAAAGATTGTGATTAAAGGCTCTTTTCCTATTTCAAAAGTTTTAGTTTTCGAGGGTAATAGCTACGTATGTTGAAAAAATGAAGATATTAGATATTTTATGATTGTACATGGTAAAGATTGTGATTAAAGGCTCTTTTCCTATTTCAAAAGTTTTAGTTTTCGAGGGTAATAGCTACGTATGTTGAAAAAATGAAGATATTAGACTATTTTATAATTGCACATGGTAAAGAATGTGATTAAAGGCTCTTTTCCTATTTCAAAAGTTTTAGTTTTCGAGGGTAATAGCTACGTATGTTGAAAAAATGAAGATATTAGACTATTTTATGATTGCAAATGGTAAAGAATGTGATTAAAGGCTCTTTTCTTATTTCAAAAGTTTTAGTTTTCGAGGGTAATAGCTACGTATGTTAAAAAATGAAGATATTAGACAATTTTATGATTGCATATGGTAAAGAATGTGATTAAAGGCTCTTTTCCTATTTCAAAAGTTTTAGTTTTCGAGGGTAATAGCTACGTATGTTGAAAAAATGAAGATATTAGACTATTTTATGATTGCAAATGGTAAAGAATGTGATTAAAGGCTCTTTTCCTATTTCAAAAGTTTTAGTTTTCGAGGGTAATAGCTACGTATGTTGAAAAAATGAAGATATTAGACTATTTTATGAATGCACATGGTAAAGAATGTGATTAAAGGCTCTTTTCCTATTTCAAAAGTTTTAGTTTTCGAGGGTAATAGCTACGTATGTTGAAAAAATGAAGATATTAGACTATTTTATGATTGCAAATGGTAAAGAATGTGATTAAAGGCTCTTTTCCTATTTCAAAAGTTTTAGTTTTCGAGGGTAATAGCTACGTATGTTGAAAAAATGAAGATATTAGACTATTTTATGAATGCACATGGTAAAGAATGTGATTAAAGGCTCTTTTCCTATTTCAAAAGTTTTAGTTTTCGAGGGTAATAGCTACGTATGTTGAAAAAATGAAGATATTAGACTATTTTATGATTGCAAATGGTAAAGAATGTGATTAAAGGCTCTTTTCCTATTTCAAAAGTTTTAGTTTTCGAGGGTAATAGCTACGTATGTTGAAAAAATGAAGATATTAGACTATTTTATGATTGCACATGGTAAAGAATGTGATTAAAGGCTCTTTTCCTATTTCAAAAGTTTTAGTTTTCGAGGGTAATAGCTACGTATGTTGAAAAAATGAAGATATTAGAATATTTTATGATTGTACATGGTAAAGATTGTGATTAAAGGCTCTTTTCCTATTTCAAAAGTTTTAGTTTTCGAGGGTAATAGCTACGTATGTTGAAAAAATGAAGATATTAGACAATTTTATAATTGCACATGGTAAAGAATGTGATTAAAGGCTCTTTTCCTATTTCAAAAGTTTTAGTTTTCGAGGGTAATAGCTACGTATGTTGAAAAAATGAAGATATTAGACTATTTTATGATTGCACATGGTAAAGAATGTGATTAAAGGCTCTTTTCCTATTTCAAAAGTTTTAGTTTTCGAGGGTAATAGCTACGTATGTTGAAAAAATGAAGATATTAGACTATTTTATGATTGCAATGGTAAAGAATGTGATTAAAGGCTCTTTTCCTATTTCAAAAGTTTTAGTTTTCGAGGGTAATAGCTACGTATGTTGAAAAAATGAAGATATTAGACTATTTTATGATTGCAAATGGTAAAGAATGTGATTAAAGGCTCTTTTCCTATTTCAAAAGTTTTAGTTTTCGAGGGTAATAGCTACGTATGTTGAAAAAATGAAGATATTAGATTATTTTATGATTGCAAATGGTAAAGAATGTGATTAAAGGCTCTTTTCCTATTTAAAAGTTTTAGTTTTCGAGGGTAATAGCTACGTATGTTGAAAAAATGAAGATATTAGACTATTTTATAATTGCACATGGTAAAGAATGTGATTAAAGGCTCTTTTCCTATTTCAAAAGTTTTAGTTTTCGAGGGTAATAGCTACGTATGTTGAAAAAATGAAGATATTAGACTATTTTATAATTGCAAATGGTAAAGAATGTGATTAAAGGCTCTTTTCCTATTTCAAAAGTTTTAGTTTTCGAGGGTAATAGCTACGTATGTTGAAAAAATGAAGATATTAGACTATTTTATGAATGCAAATGGTAAAGAATGTGATTAAAGGCTCTTTTCCTATTTCAAAAGTTTTAGTTTTCGAGGGTAATAGCTACGTATGTTGAAAAAATGAAGATATTAGACTATTTTATGATTGCAAATGGTAAAGAATGTGATTAAAGGCTCTTTTCCTATTTCAAAAGTTTTAGTTTTCGAGGGTAATAGCTACGTATGTTGAAAAAATGAAGATATTAGACTATTTTATGATTGCAAATGGTAAAGAATGTGATTAAAGGCTCTTTTCCTATGTCAAAAGTTTTAGTTTTCGAGGGTAATAGCTACGTATGTTGAAAAAATGAAGATATTAGACTATTTTATGATTGCTAATGGTAAAGAATGTGATTAAAGGCTCTTTTCCTATTTCAAAAGTTTTAGTTTTCGAGGGTAATAGCTACATGTTGAAAAAATGAAGATATTAGACTATTTTATGATTGCAAATGGTAAAGAATGTGATTAAAGGCTCTTTTCCTATTTCAAAAGTTTTAGTTTTCGAGGGTAATAGCTACGTATGTTGAAAAAATGAAGATATTAGACTATTTTATTATTGCAAATGGTAAAGAATGTGATTAAAGGCTCTTTTCCTATTTCAAAAGTTTTAGTTTTCGAGGGTAATAGCTACGTATGTTGAAAAAATGAAGATATTAGACTATTTTATGATTGCAAATGGTAAAGAATGTGATTAAAGGCTCTTTTCCTATTTCAAAAGTTTTAGTTTTCGAGGGTAATAGCTACGTATGTTGAAAAAATGAAGATATTAGACTATTTTATGATTGCAAATGGTAAAGAATGTGATTAAAGGCTCTTTTCCTATTTCAAAAGTTTTAGTTTTCGAGGGTAATAGCTACGTATGTTGAAAAAATGAAGATATTAGACTATTTTATGATTGCACATGGTAAAGAATGTGATTAAAGGCTCTTTTCCTATTTCAAAAGTTTTAGTTTTCGAGGGTAATAGCTACGTATGTTGAAAAAATGAAGATATTAGACTATTTTATGATTGCAAATGGTAAAGAATGTGATTAAAGGCTCTTTTCCTATTTCAAAAGTTTTAGTTTTCGAGGGTAATAGCTACGTATGTTGAAAAAATGAAGATATTAGACTATTTTATGATTGCACATGGTAAAGAATGTGATTAAAGGCTCTTTTCCTATTTCAAAAGTTTTAGTTTTCGAGGGTAATAGCTACGTATGTTGAAAAAATGAAGATATTAGACTATTTTATGATTGCAAATGGTAAAGAATGTGATTAAAGGCTCTTTTCCTATTTCAAAAGTTTTAGTTTTCGAGGGTAATAGCTACGTATGTTGAAAAAATGAAGATATTAGACTATTTTATGAATGCAATGGTAAAGAATGTGATTAAAGGCTCTTTTCCTATTCAAAAGTTTTAGTTTTCGAGGGTAATAGCTACGTATGTTGAAAAAATGAAGATATTAGACTATTTTATGATTGCAAATGGTAAAGAATGTGATTAAAGGCTCTTTTCCTATTTCAAAAGTTTTAGTTTTCGAGGGTAATAGCTACGTATGTTGAAAAAATGAAGATATTAGACTATTTTATAATTGCACATGGTAAAGAATGTGATTAAAGGCTCTTTTCCTATTTCAAAAGTTTTAGTTTTCGAGGGTAATAGCTACGTATGTTGAAAAAATGAAGATATTAGACAATTTTATGATTACACATGGTAAAGAATGTGATTAAAGGCTCTTTTCCTATTTCAAAAGTTTTAGTTTTCGAGGGTAATAGCTACGTATGTTGAAAAAATGAAGATATTAGACTATTTTATGATTGCAAATGGTAAAGAATGTGATTAAAGGCTCTTTTCCTATTTCAAAAGTTTTAGTTTTCGAGGGTAATAGCTACGTATGTTGAAAAAATGAAGATATTAGACTATTTTATGATTGCACATGGTAAAGAATGTGATTAAAGGCTCTTTTCCTATTTCAAAAGTTTTAGTTTTCGAGGGTAATAGCTACGTATGTTGAAAAAATGAAGATATTAGACTATTTTATGATTGCAATGGTAAAGAATGTGATTAAAGGCTCTTTTCCTATGTCAAAAGTTTTAGTTTTCGAGGGTAATAGCTACGTATGTTGAAAAAATGAAGATATTAGACTATTTTATGATTGCACATGGTAAAGAATGTGATTAAAGGCTCTTTTCCTATTTCAAAAGTTTTAGTTTTCGAGGGTAATAGCTACGTTGTTGAAAAAATGAAGATATTAGACTATTTTATGATTGCAAATGGTAAAGAATGTGATTAAAGGCTCTTTTCCTATTTCAAAAGTTTTATTTTCGAGGGTAATAGCTACGTATGTTGAAAAAATGAAGATATTAGACTATTTTATGATTGCAAATGGTAAAGAATGTGATTAAAGGCTCTTTTCCTATTTCAAAAGTTTTAGTTTTCGAGGGTAATAGCTACGTATGTTGAAAAAATGAAGATATTAGACTATTTTATGATTGCAAATGGTAAAGAATGTGATTAAAGGCTCTTTTCCTATTTCAAAAGTTTTAGTTTTCGAGGGTAATAGCTACGTATGTTGAAAAAATGAAGATATTAGACTATTTTATAATTGCAAATGGTAAAGAATGTGATTAAAGGCTCTTTTCCTATTTCAAAAGTTTTAGTTTTCGAGGGTAATAGCTACGTATGTTGAAAAAATGAAGATATTAGACTATTTTATGATTGCAAATGGTAAAGAATGTGATTAAAGGCTCTTTTCCTATTTCAAAAGTTTTAGTTTTCGAGGGTAATAGCTACGTATGTTGAAAAAATGAAGATATTAGACAATTTTATGATTGCAAATGGTAAAGAATGTGATTAAAGGCTCTTTTCCTATTTCAAAAGTTTTAGTTTTCGAGGGTAATAGCTACGTATGTTGAAAAAATGAAGATATTAGACTATTTTATGATTGCAAATGGTAAAGAATGTGATTAAAGGCTCTTTTCCTATTTCAAAAGTTTTAGTTTTCGAGGGTAATAGCTACGTATGTTGAAAAAATGAAGATATTAGACTATTTTATGATTGCACATGGTAAAGAATGTGATTAAAGGCTCTTTTCCTATTTCAAAAGTTTTAGTTTTCGAGGGTAATAGCTACGTATGTTGAAAAAATGAAGATATTAGACTATTTTATGATTGCAAATGGTAAAGAATGTGATTAAAGGCTCTTTTCCTATGTCAAAAGTTTTAGTTTTCGAGGGTAATAGCTACGTATGTTGAAAAAATGAAGATATTAGACTATTTTATGATTGCACATGGTAAAGAATGTGATTAAAGGCTCTTTTCCTATTTCAAAAGTTTTAGTTTTCGAGGGTAATAGCTACGTATGTTGAAAAAATGAAGATATTAGACTATTTTATGATTGCAAATGGTAAAGAATGTGATTAAAGGCTCTTTTCCTATTTCAAAAGTTTTAGTTTTCGAGGGTAATAGCTACGTATGTTGAAAAAATGAAGATATTAGACAATTTTATGATTGCACATGGTAAAGAATGTGATTAAAGGCTCTTTTCCTATTTCAAAAGTTTTAGTTTTCGAGGGTAATAGCTACGTATGTTGAAAAAATGAAGATATTAGACTATTTTATGATTGCAAATGGTAAAGAATGTGATTAAAGGCTCTTTTCCTATTTCAAAAGTTTTAGTTTTCGAGGGTAATAGCTACGTATGTTGAAAAAATGAAGATATTAGACTATTTTATGATTGCAAATGGTAAAGAATGTGATTAAAGGCTCTTTTCCTATTTCAAAAGTTTTAGTTTTCGAGGGTAATAGCTACGTATGTTGAAAAAATGAAGATATTAGACTATTTTATCATTGCAAATGGTAAAGAATGTGATTAAAGGCTCTTTTCCTATTTCAAAAGTTTTAGTTTTCGAGGGTAATAGCTACGTATGTTGAAAAAATGAAGATATTAGACTATTTTATGATTGCAAATGGTAAAGAATGTGATTAAAGGCTCTTTTCCTATTTCAAAAGTTTTAGTTTTCGAGGGTAATAGCTACGTATGTTGAAAAAATGAAGATATTAGACTATTTTATGATTGCAAATGGTAAAGAATGTGATTAAAGGCTCTTTTCCTATTTCAAAAGTTTTATTTTTCGAGGGTATAGCTACGTATGTTGAAAAAATGAAGATATTAGACTATTTTATGATTGCAAATGGTAAACAATGTGATTAGAGGCTCTTTTCTTATTTCAAAAGTTTTAGTTTTCGAGGGTAATAGCTACATGATTGCAAATGGTAAAGAATGTGATTAGAGGCTCTTTTCCTATGTCAAAAGTTTTAGTTTTCGAGGGTAATAGCTACGTATGATGAAAAAATGAAGATATTAGACTATTTTATGATTGCAATGGTAAAGAATGTGATTAAAGGCTCTTTTCCTATTTCAAAAGTTTTAGTTTTCGAGGGTAATAGCTACGTATGTTGAAAAAATGAAGATATTAGACTATTTTATGATTGCACATGGTAAAGAATGTGATTAAAGGCTCTTTTCCTATTTCAAAAGTTTTAGTTTTCGAGGGTAATAGCTACGTATGTTGAAAAAATGAAGATATTAGACTATTTTATGATTGCACATGGTAAAGAATGTGATTAAAGGCTCTTTTCCTATTTCAAAAGTTTTAGTTTTCGAGGGTAATAGCTACGTATGTTGAAAAAATGAAGATATTAGACTATTTTATGATTGCACATGGTAAAGAATGTGATTAAAGGCTCTTTTCCTATTTCAAAAGTTTTAGTTTTCGAGGGTAATAGCTACGTATGTTGAAAAAATGAAGATATTAGACTATTTTATGATTGCAAATGGTAAAGAATGTGATTAAAGGCTCTTTTCCTATTTCAAAAGTTTTAGTTTTCGAGGGTAATAGCTACGTATGTTGAAAAAATGAAGATATTAGACTATTTTATGATTGCACATGGTAAAGAATGTGATTAAAGGCTCTTTTCCTATTTCAAAAGTTTTAGTTTTCGAGGGTAATAGCTACGTATGTTGAAAAAATGAAGATATTAGACTATTTTATGATTGCAAATGGTAAAGAATGTGATTAAAGGCTCTTTTCCTATTTCAAAAGTTTTAGTTTTCGAGGGTAATAGCTACGTATGTTGAAAAAATGAAGATATTAGACTATTTTATGATTGCAAATGGTAAAGAATGTGATTAAAGGCTCTTTTCCTATTTCAAAAGTTTTAGTTTTCGAGGGTAATAGCTACGTATGTTGAAAAAATGAAGATATTAGACTATTTTATGATTGCAAATGGTAAAGAATGTGATTAAAGGCTCTTTTCCTATTTCAAAAGTTTTAGTTTTCGAGGGTAATAGCTACGTATGTTGAAAAAATGAAGATATTAGACTATTTTATGATTGCACATGGTAAAGAATGTGATTAAAGGCTCTTTTCCTATTTCAAAAGTTTTAGTTTTCGAGGGTAATAGCTACGTATGTTGAAAAAATGAAGATATTAGACTATTTTATGATTGCAAATGGTAAAGAATGTGATTAAAGGCTCTTTTCCTATGTCAAAAGTTTTAGTTTTCGAGGGTAATAGCTACGTATGTTGAAAAAATGAAGATATTAGACTATTTTATGATTGCACATGGTAAAGAATGTGATTAAAGGCTCTTTTCCTATTTCAAAAGTTTTAGTTTTCGAGGGTAATAGCTACGTATGTTGAAAAAATGAAGATATTAGACTATTTTATGATTGCAAATGGTAAAGAATGTGATTAGAGGCTCTTTTCCTATGTCAAAAGTTTTAGTTTTCGAGGGTAATAGCTACGTATGTTGAAAAAATGAAGATATTAGACTATTTTATGATTGCACATGGTAAAGAATGTAATTAAAGGCTCTTTTCCTATTTCAAAAGTTTTAGTTTTCGAGGGTAATAGCTACGTATGTTGAAAAAATGAAGATATTAGACTATTTTATGATTGCACATGGTAAAGAATGTGATTAAAGGCTCTTTTCCTATTTCAAAAGTTTTAGTTTTCGAGGGTAATAGCTACGTATGTTGAAAAAATGAAGATATTAGACTATTTTATGATTGCACATGGTAAAGAATGTGATTAAAGGCTCTTTTCCTATTTCAAAAGTTTTAGTTTTCGAGGGTAATAGCTACGTATGTTGAAAAAATGAAGATATTAGACTATTTTATGATTGCAAATGGTAAAGAATGTGATTAAAGGCTCTTTTCCTATTTCAAAAGTTTTAGTTTTCGAGGGTAATAGCTACGTATGTTGAAAAAATGAAGATATTAGACTATTTTATGATTGCAAATGGTAAAGAATGTAATTAAAGGCTCTTTTCCTATTTCAAAAGTTTTAGTTTTCGAGGGTAATAGCTATGTATGTTGAAAAAATGAAGATATTAGACTATTTTATAATTGCACATGGTAAAGAATGTGATTAAAGGCTCTTTTCCTATTTCAAAAGTTTTAGTTTCTCGAGGGTAATAGCTACGTATGTTGAAAAAATGAAGATATTAGACTATTTTATGATTGCAAATGGTAAAGAATGTGATTAAAGGCTCTTTTCCTATTTCAAAAGTTTTAGTTTTCGAGGGTAATAGCTACGTATGTTGAAAAAATGAAGATATTAGACTATTTTATGATTGCAAATGGTAAAGAATGTGATTAAAGGCTCTTTTCCTATTTCAAAAGTTTTAGTTTTCGAGGGTAATAGCTACGTATGTTGAAAAAATGAAGATATTAGACTATTTTATGATTGCACATGGTAAAGAATGTGATTAAAGGCTCTTTTCCTATTTCAAAAGTTTTAGTTTTCGAGGGTAATAGCTACGTATGTTGAAAAAATGAAGATATTAGACTATTTTATGATTGCAAATGGTAAAGAATGTGATTAAAGGCTCTTTTCCTATGTCAAAAGTTTTAGTTTTCGAGGGTAATAGCCACGTATGTTGAAAAAATGAAGATAATAGACTATTTTACGATTGCACATGGTAAAGAATGTGATTAAAGGCTCTTTTCCTATTTCAAAAGTTTCATTTTTCGAGGGTAATAGCTACGTTTGTTGAAAAAATGAAGATATTAGACTATTTTATGATTGCAAATGGTAAAGAATGTGATTAGAGGCTCTTTTTCTATGTCAAAAGTTTTAGTTTTCGAGGGTAATAGCTACGTATGTTGAAAAAATGAAGATATTAGACTATTTTATGATTGCAAATGGTAAAGAATGTGATTAAAGGCTCTTTTCCTATTTCAAAAGTTTTAGTTTTCGAGGGTAATAGCTACGTATGTTGAAAAAATGAAGATATTAGACTATTTTATGATTGCAAATGGTAAAGAATGTGATTAAAGGCTCTTTTCCTATTTCAAAAGTTTTAGTTTTCAAGGGTAATAGCTACGTATGTTGAAAAAATGAAGATATTAGACTATTTTATAATTGCACATGGTAAAGAATGTGATTAAAGGCTCTTTTCCTATTTCAAAAGTTTTAGTTTTCGAGGGTAATAGCTACGTATGTTGAAAAAATGAAGATATTAGACTATTTTATGAATGCAAATGGTAAAGAATGTGATTAAAGGCTCTTTTCCTATTTCAAAAGTTTTAGTTTTCGAGGGTAATAGCTACGTATGTTGAAAAATTAATATATTAGACTAGTTTGTGAATGCAAATGGTAAAGAATGTGATTAAAGGCTCTTTTCCTATTTCAAAAGTTTTAGTTTTCGAGGGTAATAGCTACGTATGTTGAAAAAATGAAGATATTAGACTATTTTATGATTGCAAATGGTAAAGAATGTGATTAAAGGCTCTTTTCCTATTTCAAAAGTTTTAGTTTTCGAGGGTAATAGCTACGTATGTTGAAAAAATGAAGATATTAGATTATTTTATGATTGCAAATGGTAAAGAATGTGATTAAAGGCTCTTTTCCTATGTTAAAAGTTTTAGTTTTCGAGGGTAATAGCTACGTATGTTGAAAAAATGAAGATATTGGACTATTTTATGATTGCAAATGTTAAAGAATGTGATTAAAGGCTCTTTTCCTATGTCAAAAGTTTTAGTTTTCCAGGGTAATAGCTACGTATGTTGAAAAAATGAAGATATTAGACAATTTTATAATTGCACATGGTAAAGAATGTGATTAAAGACTCTTTTCCTATTTCAAAAGTTTTAGTTTTCGAGGGTAATATCTACGTATGTTGAAAAAATGAAGATATTAGACTATTTTATGATTGCAAATGGTAAAGAATGTGATTAAAGGCTCTTTTCCAATTTCAAAAGTTTTAGTTTTCGAGGGTAATAGCTACGTATGTTGAAAAAATGAAGATATTAGACTATTTTATGAATGCACATGGTAAAGAATGTGATTAGAGGCTCTTTTCCTATGTCAAAAGTTTTAGTTTTCGAGGGTAATAGCTACGTATGTTGAAAAAATGAAGATATTAGACTATTTTATGATTGCAAATGGTAAAGAATGTAATTAAAGACTCTTTTCCTATTTCAAAAGTTTTAGTTTTCGAGGGTAATAGCTACGTATGTTGAAAAAATGAAGATATTAGACTATTTTATGAATGCACATGGTAAAGAATGTGATTAAAGGCTCTTTTCCTATTTCAAAAGTTTTAGTTTTCGAGGGTAATAGCTACGTATGTTGAAAAAATGAAGATATTAGACAATTTTATGATTACACATGGTAAAGAATGTGATTAAAGGCTCTTTTCCTATTTCAAAAGTTTTAGTTTTCGAGGGTAATAGCTACGTATGCTGAAAAAATGAAGATATTAGACTATTTTATGATTGCACATGGTAAAGAATGTGATTAAAGGCTCTTTTCCTATTTCAAAAGTTTTAGTTTTCGAGGGTAATAGCTACGTATGTTGAAAAAATGAAGAAATTAGACTATTTTATGATTGCACATGGTAAAGAATGTGATTAAAGGCTCTTTTCCTATTTCAAAAGTTTTAGTTTTCGAGGGTAATAGCTACGTTGTTGAAAAAATGAAGATATTAGACTATTTTATGATTGCAATGGTAAAGAATGTGATTAAAGGCTCTTTTCCTATTTCAAAAGTTTTAGTTTTCGAGGGTAATAGCTACGTATGTTGAAAAAATGAAGATATTAGACTATTTTATGATTGCAAATGGTAAAGAATGTGATTAAAGGCTCTTTTCCTATTTCAAAAGTTTTAGTTTTCGAGGGTAATAGCTACGTATGTTGAAAAAATGAAGATATTAGACTATTTTATGATTGCAAATGGTAAAGAATGTGATTAAAGGCTCTTTTCCTATTTCAAAAGTTTTAGTTTTCGAGGGTAATAGCTACGTATGTTGAAAAAATGAAGATATTAGACTATTTTATGATTGCAAATGGTAAAGAATGTGATTAAAGGCTCTTTTCCTATTTCAAAAGTTTTAGTTTTCGAGGGTAATAGCTACGTATGTTGAAAAAATGAAGATATTAGACTATTTTATGATTGCAAATGGTAAAGAATGTGATTAAAGGCTCTTTTCCTATTTCAAAAGTTTTAGTTTTCGAGGGTAATAGCTACGTATGTTGAAAAAATGAAGATATTAGACTATTTTATGATTGCACATGGTAAAGAATGTGATTAAAGGCTCTTTTCCTATTTCAAAAGTTTTAGTTTTCGAGGGTAATAGCTACGTATGTTGAAAAAATGAAGATATTAGACTATTTTATGATTGCAAATGGTAAAGAATGTGATTAAAGGCTCTTTTCCTATTTCAAAAGTTTTAGTTTTCGAGGGTAATAGCTACGTATGTTGAAAAAATGAAGATATTAGACTATTTTATGATTGCAAATGGTAAAGAATGTGATTAAAGGCTCTTTTCCTATTTCAAAAGTTTTAGTTTTCGAGGGTAATAGCTACGTATGTTGAAAAAATGAAGATATTAGACTATTTTATGATTGCAAATGGTAAAGAATGTGATTAAAGGCTCTTTTCCTATTTCAAAAGTTTTAGTTTTCGAGGGTAATAGCTACGTATGTTGAAAAAATGAAGATATTAGACTATTTTATGATTGCACATGGTAAAGAATGTGATTAAAGGCTCTTTTCCTATTTCAAAAGTTTTAGTTTTCGAGGGTAATAGCTACGTATGTTGAAAAAATGAAGATATTAGACTATTTTATGATTGCAAATGGTAAAGAATGTGATTAAAGGCTCTTTTCCTATTTCAAAAGTTTTAGTTTTCGAGGGTAATAGCTACGTATGTTGAAAAAATGAAGATATTAGACTATTTTATGATTGCAAATGGTAAAGAATGTGATTAAAGGCTCTTTTCCTATTTCAAAAGTTTTAGTTTTCGAGGGTAATAGCTACGTATGTTGAAAAAATGAAGATATTAGACTATTTTATGATTGCACATGGTAAAGAATGTGATTAAAGGCTCTTTTCCTATTTCAAAAGTTTTAGTTTTCGAGGGTAATAGCTACGTATGTTGAAAAAATGAAGATATTAGACTATTTTATGATTGCAATGGTAAAGAATGTGATTAAAGGCTCTTTTCCTATTTCAAAAGTTTTAGTTTTCGAGGGTAATAGCTACGTATGTTGAAAAAATGAAGATATTAGACTATTTTATGATTGCAAATGGTAAAGAATGTGATTAAAGGCTCTTTTCCTATTTCAAAAGTTTTAGTTTTCGAGGGTAATAGCTACGTATGTTGAAAAAATGAAGATATTAGACTATTTTATGATTGCACATGGTAAAGAATGTGATTAAAGGCTCTTTTCCTATTTCAAAAGTTTTAGTTTTCGAGGGTAATAGCTACGTATGTTGAAAAAATGAAGATATTAGACTATTTTATGATTGCAAATGGTAAAGAATGTGATTAAAGGCTCTTTTCCTATTTCAAAAGTTTTAGTTTTCGAGGGTAATAGCTACGTATGTTGAAAAAATGAAGATATTAGACTATTTTATGATTGCACATGGTAAAGAATGTGATTAAAGGCTCTTTTCCTATTTCAAAAGTTTTAGTTTTCGAGGGTAATAGCTACGTATGTTGAAAAAATGAAGATATTAGACTATTTTATGATTGCAATGGTAAAGAATGTGATTAAAGGCTCTTTTCCTATTTCAAAAGTTTTAGTTTTCGAGGGTAATAGCTACGTATGTTGAAAAAATGAAGATATTAGACTATTTTATGATTGCAAATGGTAAAGAATGTGATTAAAGGCTCTTTTCCTATTTCAAAAGTTTTAGTTTTCGAGGGTAATAGCTACGTATGTTGAAAAAATGAAGATATTAGACTATTTTATGATTGCAACATGGTAAAGAATGTGATTAAAGGCTCTTTTCCTATTTCAAAAGTTTTAGTTTTCGAGGGTAATAGCTACGTATGTTGAAAAAATGAAGATATTAGACTATTTTATGATTGCAAATGGTAAAGAATGTGATTAAAGGCTCTTTTCCTATTTCAAAAGTTTTAGTTTTCGAGGGTAATAGCTACGTATGTTGAAAAAATGAAGATATTAGACTATTTTATGATTGCAAATGGTAAAGAATGTGATTAAAGGCTCTTTTCCTATTTCAAAAGTTTTAGTTTTCGAGGGTAATAGCTACGTATGTTGAAAAAATGAAGATATTAGACTATTTTATGATTGCAAATGGTAAAGAATGTGATTAAAGGCTCTTTTCCTATTTCAAAAGTTTTAGTTTTCGAGGGTAATAGCTACGTATGTTGAAAAAATGAAGATATTAGACTATTTTATGATTGCAAATGGTAAAGAATGTGATTAAAGGCTCTTTTCCTATTTCAAAAGTTTTAGTTTTCGAGGGTAATAGCTACGTATGTTGAAAAAATGAAGATATTAGACTATTTTATGATTGCAAATGGTAAAGAATGTGATTAAAGGCTCTTTTCCTATTTCAAAAGTTTTAGTTTTCGAGGGTAATAGCTACGTATGTTGAAAAAATGAAGATATTAGACTATTTTATGATTGCAAATGGTAAAGAATGTGATTAAAGGCTCTTTTCCTATGTCAAAAGTTTTAGTTTTCGAGGGTAATAGCTACGTATGTTGAAAAAATGAAGATATTAGACTATTTTATGATTGCAAATGGTAAAGAATGTGATTAAAGGCTCTTTTCCTATTTCAAAAGTTTTAGTTTTCGAGGGTAATAGCTACGTATGTTGAAAAAATGAAGATATTACACTATTTTATGATTGAAAATGGTAAAGAATGTGATTAAAGGCTCTTTACCTATGTCAAAAGTTTTAGTTTTCGAGGGGAATAGCTACCTATTTTGAAAAAATGAAGATATTAGACTATTTTATGATTGCAAATGGTAAAGAATGTGATTAAAGGCTCTTTTCCTATGTCAAAAGTTTTAGTTTTCGAGGGGAATAGCTACCTATGTTGAAAAAATGAAGATATTAGACTATTTTATGATTGCACAT